>NW_027366638.1:0-68551 GCF_046119375.1 Phyllobates terribilis | reverse complement strand
TGATTTTTGCCATTGAAAAACGTCCAGAAATGTTTGAAGCTACTGACTGAATGAAAGGAGCTGGCATCTCACTCTCTTTGAATCTTCTTTATCATGGTAGGATTAGCAGGAAAAAGCAAAAAAATTCAGAATTGCACCTTGCAATGTGGAGATATTACTGTTTGTGCATTTACAATATTCATTGATTTTTGCCATTGAAAAACGTCCAGAAATGTTTGAAGCTACTGACTGAATGAAAGGAGCTGGCATCTCACTCTCTTTGAATCTTCTTTATCATGCTAGGATTAGCAGGAAAAAGCAAAAAATTTCAGAATTGCACCTTGCAATGTGGAGATATTACTGTTTGTGCATTTACAATATTCATTGATTTTTGCCATTGAAAAACGTCCAGAAATGTTTGAAGCTACTGACTGAATGAAAGGAGCTGGCATCTCACTCTCATTGAATCTTCTTTATCATGCTAGGATTAGCAGGAAAAAGCAAAAAATTTCAGAATTGCACTTGCAATGTGGAGATATTATTGTTTGTGCATTTACAATATTCATTGATTTTTGCCATTGAAAAACATCATGTTATTCATATACCAGAAATGTTTGAAGCTACTGACTGAATGAAAGGAGCTGGCATCTCACTCTCTTTGAATCTTCTTTATCATGCTAGGATTAGCAGGAAAAAGCAAAAAATTCAGAATTGCACCTTTGCAATGTGGAGATATTACTGTTTGTGCATTTACAATATTCATTGATTTTTGCCATTGAAAAACATCATGTTATTCATATACCAGAAATGTTTGAAGCTACTGACTGAATGAAAGGAGCTGGCATCTCACTCTCTTTGAATCTTCTTTATCATGCTAGGATTAGAAGGAAAAAGCAAAAAAATTTCAGAATTGCACCTTGCAATGTGGAGATATTACTGTTTGTGCATTTACAATATTCATTGATTTTTGCCATTGAAAAACATCATGTTATTCATATACCAGAAATGTTTGAAGCTACTGACTGAATGAAAGGAGCTGGCATCTCACTCTCTTTGAATCTTCTTTATCATGCTAGGATTAGCAGGAAAAAGCAAAAAATTTCAGAATTGCACCTTGCAATGTGGAGATATTACTGTTTGTGCATTTACAATATTCATTGATTTTTGCCATTGAAAAACGTCAGAAATGTTTGAAGCTACTGACTGAATGAAAGGAGCTGGCATCTCACTCTCTTTGAATCTTCTTTATCATGCTAGGATTAGCAGAAAAAAGCAAAAAATTTCAGAATTGCACCTTGCAATGTGGAGATATTACTGTTTGTGCATTTACAATATTCATTGATTTTTGCCATTGAAAAACATCTTGTTATTCATATACCAGAAATGTTTGAAGCTACTGACTGAATGAAAGGAGCTGGCATCTCACTCTCTTTGAATCTTCTTTATCATGCTAGGATTAGCAGGAAAAAGCAAAAAATTTCAGAATTGCACCTTGCAATGTGGAGATATTACTGTTTGTGCATTTACAATATTCATTGATTTTTGCCATTGAAAAACGTCCAGAAATGTTTGAAGCTACTGACTGAATGAAAGGAGCTGGCATCTCACTCTCTTTGAATCTTCTTTATCATGCTAGGATTAGCAGGAAAAAGCAAAAAATTTCAGAATTGCACCTTGCAATGTGGAGATATTACTGTTTGTGCATTTAAAATATTCATTGATTTTTGCCATTGAAAAACATCATGTTATTCATATACCAGAAATGTTTGAAGCTACTGACTGAATGAAAGGAGCTGGCATCTCACTCTCTTTGAATCTTTCTTTATCATGCTAGGATTAACAGGAAAAAGCAAAAAATTTCAGAATTGCACCTTGCAATGTGGAGATATTACTGTTTGTGCATTTACAATATTCATTGATTTTTGCCATTGAAAAACGTCATTAATATACCAGAAATGTTTGAAGCTACTGACTGAATGAAAGGAGCTGGCATCTCACTCTCTTTGAATCTTCTTTATCATGCTAGGATTAGCAGGAAAAAGCAAAAAATGTCAGAATTGCACCTTGCAATGTGGAGATATTACTGTTTGTGCATTTACAATATTCATTGATTTTTGCCATTGAAAAACGTCCAGAAATGTTTGAAGCTACTGACTGAATGAAAGGAGCTGGCATCTCACTTCTCTATGAATCTTCTTTATCATGCTAGGATTAGCAGGAAAAAGCAAAAAATTTCAGAATTGCACCTTGCAATGTGTAGATATTACTGTTTGTGCATTTACAATATTCATTGATTTTTGCCATTGAAAAACGTCCAGAAATGTTTGAAGCTACTGACTGAATGAAAGGAGCTGGCATCTCACTCTCTTTGAATCTTCTTTATCATGCTAGGATTAGCAGGAAAAAGCAAAAAATTTCAGAATTGCACCTTGCAATGTGGAGATATTACTGTTTGTGCATTTACAATATTCATTGATTTTTGCCATTGAAAAACATATTCCAGAAATGTTTGAAGCTACTGACTGAATGAAAGGAGCTGGCATCTCACTCTCTTTGAATCTTCTTTATCATGCTAGGATTAGCAGGAAAAAGCAAAAAATTTCAGAATTGCACCTTGCAATGTGGAGATATTACTGTTTGTGCATTTACAATATTCATTGATTTTTGCCATTGAAAAACGTCCAGAAATGTTTGAAGCTACTGACTGAATGAAAGGAGCTGGCATCTCACTCTCTTTGAATCTTCTTTATCATGCTAGGATTAGCAGGAAAAAGCAAAAATTTCAGAATTGCACCTTGCAATGTGGAGATATTACTGTTTGTGCATTTACAATATTCATTGATTTTTGCCATTGAAAAACATCATGTTATTCATATACCAGAAATGTTTGAAGCTACCTGACTGAATGAAAGGAGCTGGCATCTCACTCTCTTTGAATCTTCTTTATCATGCTAGGATAAGCAGGAAAAAGCAAAAAATTTCAGAATTGCACCTTGCAATGTGGAGATATTACTGTTTGTGCATTTACAATATTCATTGATTTTTGCCATTGAAAAACCATCATGTTATTTTATAACCAGAAATGTTTGAAGCTACTGACTGAATGAAAGGAGCTGGCATCTCACTCTCTTTGAATCTTCTTTATCATGCTAGGATTATGCAGGAAAAAGCAAAAAATTTCAGAATTGCACCTTGCAATGTGGAGATATTACTGTTTGTGCATTTACAATATTCATTGATTTTTGCCATTGAAAAACGTCCAGAAATGTTTGAAGCTACTGACTGAATGAAAGGAGCTGGCATCTCACTCTCTTTGAATCTTCTTTATCTTGCTAGGATTAGCAGGAAAAAGCAAAAAATTTCAGAATTGCACCTTGCAATGTGTAGATATTACTGTTTGTGCATTTACAATATTCATTGATTTTTGCCATTGAAAAACGTCCAGAAATGTTTGAAGCTACTGACTGAATGAAAGGAGCTGGCATCTCACTCTCTTTGAATCTTCTTTATCATGCTAGGATTAGCAGGAAAAAGCAAAAAATTTCAGAATTGCACCTTGCAATGTGGAGATATTACTGTTTGTGCATTTACAATATTCATTGATTTTTGCCATTGAAAAACGTCCAGAAATGTTTGAAGCTACTGAATGAATGAAAGGAGCTGGCATCTCACTCTCTTTGAATCTTCTTTATCATGCTAGGATTAGCAGGAAAAAGCAAAAAATTTCAGAATTGCACCTTGCAATGTGGAGATATTACTGTTTGTGCATTTACAATATTCATTGATTTTTGCCATTGAAAAACGTCCAGAATGTTTGAAGCTACTGAATGAATGAAAGGAGCTGGCATCTCACTCTCTTTGAATCTTCTTTATCATGCTAGGATTAGCAGGAAAAAGCAAAAAAATTTCAGAATTGCACCTTGCAATGTGGAGATATTACTGTTTGTGCATTTACACATATTCATTGATTTTTGCCATTGAAAAACGTCCAGAAATGTTTGAAGCTACTGACTGAATGAAAGGAGCTGGCATCTCACTCTCTTTGAATCTTCTTTATCATGCTAGGATTAGCAGGAAAAAGCAAAAAATTTCAGAATTGCACCTTGCAATGTGGAGATATTACTGTTTGTGCATTTACAATATTCATTGATTTTTGCCATTGAAAAACGTCCAGAAATGTTGAAGCTACTGACTGAATGAAAGGAGCTGGCATCTCACTCTCTTTGAATCTTCTTTATCATGCTAGGATTAGCAGGAAAAAGCAAAAAATTTCAGAATTGCACCTTGCAATGTGGAGATATTATTGTTTGTGCATTTACAATATTCATTGATTTTTGCCATTGAAAAACATCATGTTATTCATATACCAGAAATGTTTGAAGCTACTGACTGAATGAAAGGAGCTGGCATCTCACTCTCTTTGAATCTTCTTTATCATGCTAGGATTAGCAGGAAAAAGCAAAAAAATTTCAGAATTGCACCTTGCAATGTGGAGATATTACTGTTTGTGCATTTACAATATTCATTGATTTTTGCCATTGAAAAACAATCATGTTATTCATATACCAGAAATGTTTGAAGCTACTGACTGAATGAAAGGAGCTGGCATCTCACTCTCTTTGAATCTTCTTTATCATGCTAGGATTAGCAGGAAAAAGCAAAAAATTTCAGAATTGCACCTTGCAATGTGGAGATATTACTGTTTGTGCATTTACAATATTCATTGATTTTTGCCATTGAAAAACGTCCAGAAATGTTTGAAGCTACTGACTGAATGAAAGGAGCTGGCATCTCACTCTCTTTGAATCTTCTTTATCATGCTAGGATTAGCAGGAAAAAGCAAAAAATTTCAGAATTGCACCTTGCAATGTGGAGATATTACTGTTTGTGCATTTACAATATTCATTGATTTTTGCCATTGAAAAACGTCCAGAAATGTTTGAAGCTACTGACTGAATGAAAGGAGCTGGCATCTCACTCTCTTTGAATCTTCTTTATCATGCTAGGATTAGCAGGAAAAAGCAAAAAATTTCAGAATTGCACCTTGCAATGTGGAGATATTACTGTTTGTGCATTTACAATATTCATTGATTTTTGCCATTGAAAACATCATGTTATACCAGAAATGTTTGAAGCTACTGACTGAATGAAAGGAGCTGGCATCTCACTCTCTTTGAATCTTCTTTATCATGCTAGGATTAGCAGGAAAAAGCAAAAAATTTCAGAATTGCACCTTGCAATGTGGAGATATTACTGTTTGTGCATTTACAATATTCATTGATTTTTGCCATTGAAAAACATGTATCACTATACCAGAAATGTTTGAAGCTACTGACTGAATGAAAGGAGCTGGCATCTCACTCTCTTTGAATCTTCTTTATCATGCTAGGATTAGCAGGAAAAAGCAAAAAATTTCAGAATTGCACCTTGCAATGTGGAGATATTACTGTTTGTGCATTTACAATATTCATTGATTTTTGCCATTGAAAAACGTCCAGAAATGTTTGAAGCTACTGACTGAATGAAAGGAGCTGGCATCTCACTCTCTTTGAATCTTCTTTATCATGCTAGGATTAGCAGGAAAAAGCAAAAAATTTCAGAATTGCACCTTGCAATGTGGAGATATTACTGTTTGTGCATTTACAATATTCATTGATTTTTGCCATTGAAAAACGTCCAGAAATGTTTGAAGCTACTGACTGAATGAAAGGAGCTGGCATCTCACTCTCTTTGAATCTTCTTTATCATGCTAGGATTAGCAGGAAAAAGCAAAAAATTTCAGAATTGCACCTTGCAATGTGGAGATATTACTGTTTGTGCATTTACAATATTCATTGATTTTTGCCATTGAAAAACGTCCAGAAATGTTTGAAGCTACTGACTGAATGAAAGGAGCTGGCATCTCACTCTCTTTGAATCTTCTTTATCATGGTAGGATTAGCAGAAAAAGCAAAAAAATTCAGAATTGCACCTTGCAATGTGGAGATATTACTGTTTGTGCATTTACAATATTCATTGATTTTTGCCATTGAAAAACGTCCAGAAATGTTTGAAGCTACTGACTGAATGAAAGGAGCTGGCATCTCACTCTCTTTGAATCTTCTTTATCATGCTAGGATTAGCAGGAAAAAGCAAAAAAATTTCAGAATTGCACCTTGAAATGTGGAGATATTACTGTTTGTGTATTTACAATATTCATTGATTTTTGCCATTGAAAAACGTCCAGAAATGTTTGAAGCTACTGACTGAATGAAAGGAGCTGGCATCTCACTCTCATTGAATCTTCTTTATCATGCTAGGATTAGCAGGAAAAAGCAAAAAATTTCAGAATTGCACCTTGCAATGTGGAGATATTATTGTTTGTGCATTTACAATATTCATTGATTTTTGCCATTGAAAAACATCATGTTATTCATATACCAGAAATGTTTGAAGCTACTGACTGAATGAAAGGAGCTGGCATCTCACTCTCTTTGAATCTTCTTTATCATGCTAGGATTAGCAGGAAAAAGCAAAAAAATTCAGAATTGCACCTTGCAATGTGGAGATATTAATGTTTGTGCATTTACAATATTCATTGATTTTTGCCATTGAAAAACATCATGTTATTCATATACCAGAAATGTTTGAAGCTACTGACTGAATGAAAGGAGCTGGCATCTCACTCTCTTTGAATCTTCTTTATCATGCTAGGATTAGCAGGAAAAAGCAAAAAATTTCAGAATTGCACCTTGCAATGTGGAGATATTACTGTTTGTGCATTTACAATATTCATTGATTTTTGCCATTGAAAAACGTCCAGAAATGTTTGAAGCTACTGACTGAATGAAAGGAGCTGGCATCTCACTCTCTTTGAATCTTCTTTATCATGCTAGGATTAGCAGGAAAAAGCAAAAAATTTCAGAATTGCACCTTGCAATGTGGAGATATTACTGTTTGTGCATTTACAATATTCATTGATTTTTGCCATTGAAAAACGTCCAGAAATGTTTGAAGCTACTGACTGAATGAAAGGAGCTGGCATCTCACTCTCTTTGAATCTTCTTTATCATGCTAGGATTAGCAGGAAAAAGCAAAAAATTTCAGAATTGCACCTTGCAATGTGGAGATATTACTGTTTGTGCATTTACAATATTCATTGATTTTTGCCATTGAAAAACATCATGTTATTCATATACCAGAAATGTTTGAAGCTACTGACTGAATGAAAGGAGCTGGCATCTCACTCTCTTTGAATCTTCTTTATCATGCTAGGATTAGCAGAAAAAAGCAAAAAATTTCAGAATTGCACCTTGCAATGTGGAGATATTACTGTTTGTGCATTTACAATATTCATTGATTTTTGCCATTGAAAAACATCATGTTATTCATATACCAGAAATGTTTGAAGCTACTGACTGAATGAAAGGAGCTGGCATCTCACTCTCTTTGAATCTTCTTTATCATGCTAGGATTAGCAGGAAAAAGCAAAAAATTTCAGAATTGCACCTTGCAATGTGGAGATATTACTGTTTGTGCATTTACAATATTCATTGATTTTTGCCATTGAAAAACGTCCAGAAATGTTTGAAGCTACTGACTGAATGAAAGGAGCTGGCATCTCACTCTCTTTGAATCTTCTTTATCATGCTAGGATTAGCAGGAAAAATCAAAAAATTTCAGAATTGCACCTTGCAATGTGGAGATATTACTGTTTGTGCATTTACAATATTCATTGATTTTTGCCATTGAAAAACATCATGTTATTCATATTCCAGAAATGTTTGAAGCTACTGACTGAATGAAAGGAGCTGGCATCTCACTCTCTTTGAATCTTCTTTATCATGCTAGGATTAGCAGGAAAAAGCAAAAAATTTCAGAATTGCACCTTGCAATGTGGAGATATTACTGTTTGTGCATTTACAATATTTATGGATTTTTGCCATTGAAAAAGTCCAGAAATGTTTGAAGCTACTGACTGAATGAAAGGAGCTGGCATCTCACTCTCTTTGAATCTTCTTTATCATGCTAGGATTAGCAGGAAAAAGCAAAAAATTTCAGAATTGCACCTTGCAATGTGGAGATATTACTGTTTGTGCATTTACAATATTCATTGATTTTTGCCATTGAAAAACATCATGTTATTCATATACCAGAAATGTTTGAAGCTACTGACTGAATGTAAGGAGCTGGCATCTCACTCTCTTTGAATCTTCTTTATCATGCTAGGATTAGCAGAAAAAAGCAAAAAATTTCAGAATTGCACCTTGCAATGTGGAGATATTACTGTTTGTGCATTTACAATATTCATTGATTTTTGCCATTGAAAAACGTCCAGAAATGTTTGAAGCTACTGACTGAATGAAAGGAGCTGGCATCTCACTCTCTTTGAATCTTCTTTATCATGCTAGGATTAGCAGGAAAAAGCAAAAAATTTCAGAATTGCACCTTGCAATGTGGAGATATTACTGTTTGTGCATTTACAATATTCGTTGATTTTTGCCATTGAAAAACGTCTAGAAATGTTTGAAGCTACTGACTGAATGAAAGGAGCTGGCATCTCACTCTCTTTGAATCTTCTTTATCATGCTAGGATTAGCAGGAAAAAGCAAAAAATTTCAGAATTGCACCTTGCAATGTGGAGATATTACTGTTTGTGCATTTACAATATTCATTGATTTTTGCCATTGAAAAACGTCCAGAAATGTTTGAAGCTACTGACTGAATGAAAGGAGCTGGCATCTCACTCTCTTTGAATCTTCTTTATCATGGTAGGATTAGCAGGAAAAAGCAAAAAAATTCAGAATTGCACCTTGCAATGTGGAGATATTACTGTTTGTGCATTTACAATATTCATTGATTTTTGCCATTGAAAAACGTCCAGAAATGTTTGAAGCTACTGACTGAATGAAAGGAGCTGGCATCTCACTCTCTTTGAATCTTCTTTATCATGCTAGGATTAGCAGGAAAAAGCAAAAAATTTCAGAATTGCACCTTGCAATGTGGAGATATTACTGTTTGTGCATTTACAATATTCATTGATTTTAGCCATTGAAAAACGTCCAGAAATGTTTGAAGCTACTGACTGAATGAAAGGAGCTGGCATCTCACTCTCATTGAATCTTCTTTATCATGCTAGGATTAGCAGGAAAAAGCAAAAAATTTCAGAATTGCACCTTGCAATGTGGAGATATTATTGTTTGTGCATTTACAATATTCATTGATTTTTGCCATTGAAAAACATCATGTTATTCATATACCAGAAATGTTTGAAGCTACTGACTGAATGAAAGGAGCTGGCATCTCACTCTCTTTGAATCTTCTTTATCATGCTAGGATTAGCAGGAAAAAGCAAAAAAATTCAGAATTGCACCTTGCAATGTGGAGATATTACTGTTTGTGCATTTACAATATTCATTGATTTTTGCCATTGAAAAACATCATGTTATTCATATACCAGAAATGTTTGAAGCTACTGACTGAATGAAAGGAGCTGGCATCTCACTCTCTTTGAATCTTCTTTATCATGCTAGGATTAGCAGGAAAAAGCAAAAAATTTCAGAATTGCACCTTGCAATGTGGAGATATTACTGTTTGTGCATTTACAATATTCATTGATTTTTGCCATTGAAAAACGTCCAGAAATGTTTGAAGCTACTGACTGAATGAAAGGAGCTGGCATCTCACTC
This sequence comes from Phyllobates terribilis, assembly GCF_046119375.1. Classification (NCBI taxonomy): domain Eukaryota; kingdom Metazoa; phylum Chordata; class Amphibia; order Anura; family Dendrobatidae; genus Phyllobates; species Phyllobates terribilis. Next base: position 58,904 of record NW_027366638.1, on the reverse strand, counting down.
TCTTTGAATCTTCTTTATCATGCTAGGATTAGCAGGAAAAAGCAAAAAATTTCAGAATTGCACCTTGCAATGTGGAGATATTACTGTTTGTGCATTTACAATATTCATTGATTTTTGCCATTGAAAAACGTCCAGAAATGTTTGAAGCTACTGACTGAATGAAAGGAGCTGGCATCTCACTCTCTTTGAATCTTCTTTATCATGCTAGGATTAGCAGGAAAAAGCAAAAAATTTCAGAATTGCACCTTGCAATGTGGAGATATTACTGTTTGTGCATTTACAATATTCATTGATTTTTGCCATTGAAAAACATCATGTTATTCATATACCAGAAATGTTTGAAGCTACTGACTGAATGAAAGGAGCTGGCATCTCACTCTCTTTGAATCTTCTTTATCATGCTAGGATTAGCAGAAAAAAGCAAAAAATTTCAGAATTGCACCTTGCAATGTGGAGATATTACTGTTTGTGCATTTACAATATTTATGGATTTTTGCCATTGAAAAAGTCCAGAAATGTTTGAAGCTACTGACTGAATGAAAGGAGCTGGCATCTCACTCTCTTTGAATCTTCTTTATCATGCTAGGATTAGCAGGAAAAAGCAAAAAATTTCAGAATTGCACCTTGCAATGTGGAGATATTACTGTTTGTGCATTTACAATATTCATTGATTTTTGCCATTGAAAAACATCATGTTATTCATATACCAGAAATGTTTGAAGCTACTGACTGAATGTAAGGAGCTGGCATCTCACTCTCTTTGAATCTTCTTTATCATGCTAGGATTAGCAGAAAAAAGCAAAAAATTTCAGAATTGCACCTTGCAATGTGGAGATATTACTGTTTGTGCATTTACAATATTCATTGATTTTTGCCATTGAAAAACGTCCAGAAATGTTTGAAGCTACTGACTGAATGAAAGGAGCTGGCATCTCACTCTCTTTGAATCTTCTTTACCATGCTAGGATTAGCAGGAAAAAGCAAAAAATTTCAGAATTGCACCTTGCAATGTAGAGATATTACTGTTCGTGCATTTACAATATTCATTGATTTTTGCCGTTGAAAAACATCATGTTATTCATATACCAGAAATGTTTGAAGCTACTGACTGAATGAAAGGAGCTGGCATCTCACTCTCTTTGAATCTTCTTTATCATGCTAGGATTAGCAGGAAAAAGCAAAAAATTTCAGAATTGCACCTTGCAATGTGGAGATATTACTGTTTGTGCATTTACAATATTCATTGATTTTTGCCATTGAAAAACGTCCAGAAATGTTTGAAGCTACTGACTGAATGAAAGGAGCTGGCATCTCACTCTCTTTGAATCTTCTTTATCATGCTAGGATTAGCAGGAAAAATCAAAAAATTTCAGAATTGCACCTTGCAATGTGGAGATATTACTGTTTGTGCATTTACAATATTCATTGATTTTTGCCATTGAAAAACATCATGTTATTCATATACCAGAAATGTTTGAAGCTACTGACTGAATGAAAGGAGCTGGCATCTCACTCTCTTTGAATCTTCTTTATCATGCTAGGATTAGCAGGAAAAAGCAAAAAATTTCAGAATTGCACCTTGCAATGTGGAGATATTACTGTTTGTGCATTTACAATATTCATTGATTTTTGCCATTGAAAAACGTCCAGAAATGTTTGAAGCTACTGACTGAATGAAAGGAGCTGGCATCTCACTCTCTTTGAATCTTCTTTATCATGCTAGGATTAGCAGGAAAAAGGAAAAAATTTCAGAATTGCACCTTGCAATGTGGAGATATTACTGTTTGTGCATTTACAATATTCATTGATTTTTGCCATTGAAAAACGTCCAGAAATGTTTGAAGCTACTGACTGAATGAAAGGAGCTGGCATCTCACTCTCTTTGAATCTTCTTTATCATGCTAGGGTTAGCAGGAAAAAGCAAAAAATTTCAGAATTGCACCTTGCAATGTGGAGATATTACTGTTTGTGCATTTACAATATTCATTGATTTTTGCCATTGAAAAACGTCCAGAAATGTTTGAAGCTACTGACTGAATGAAAGGAGCTGGCATCTCACTCTCTTTGAATCTTCTTTATCATGCTAGGATTAGCAGGAAAAAGCAAAAAATTTCAGAATTCCTCATTGCAATGTGGAGATATTACTGTTTGTGCATTTACAATATTCATTGATTTTTGCCATTGAAAAACGTCCAGAAATGTTTGAAGCTACTGACTGAATGAAAGGAGCTGGCATCTCACTCACTTTGAATTTTCTTTATCATGCTAGGATTAGCAGGATAAAGCAAAAAATTTCAGAATTGCACCTTGAAATGTGGAGATATTACTGTTTGTGCATTTACAATATTCATTGATTTTTGCCATTGAAAAACATCATGTTATTCATATACCAGAGATGTTTGAAGCTACTGACTGAATGAAAGGAGCTGGCATCTCACTCTCTTTGAATCTTCTTTATCATGCTAGGATTAGCAGGAAAAAGCAAAAAATTTCAGAATTGCACCTTGCAATGTGGAGATATTACTGTTTGTGCATTTACAATATTCATTGATTTTTGCCATTGAAAAACGTCCAGAAATGTTTGAAGCTACTGACTGAATGAAAGGAGCTGGCATCTCACTCTCTTTGAATCTTCTTTATCATGCTAGGATTAGCAGGAAAAAGCAAAAAATTTCAGAATTGCACCTTGCAATGTGGAGATATTCCTGTTTGTGCATTTACAATATTCATTGATTTTTGCCATTGAAAAACATCATGTTATTCATATACCAGAAATGTTTGAAGCTACTGACTGAATGAAAGGAGCTGGCATCTCACTCTCTTTGAATCTTCTTTATCATGCTAGGATTAGCAGGAAAAAGCAAAAAATTTCAGAATTGCACCTTGCAATGTGGAGATATTACTGTTTGTGCATTTACAATATTTATTGATTTTTGCCATTGAAAAACGTCCAGAAATGTTTGAAGCTACTGACTGAATGAAAGGAGCTGGCATCTCACTCTCTTTGAATCTTCTTATCATGCTAGGATTAGCAGGAAAAAGCAAAAAATTTCAGAATTGCACCTTGCAATGTGGAGATATTACGGTTTGTGCATTTACAATATTCATTGATTTTTGCCATTGAAAAACATCATGTTATTCATATACCAGAAATGTTTGAAGCTACTGACTGAATGAAAGGAGCTGGCATCTCACTCTTTTTAAATCTTCTTTATCATGCTAGGATTAGCAGGAAAAAGCAAAAAATTTCAGAATTGCACCTTGCAATGTGGAGATATTTCTGTTTGTGCATTTACAATATTCATTGATTTTTGCCATTGAAAAACATCCAGAAATGTTTGAAGCTACTGACTGAATGAAAGGAGCTGGCATCTCACTCTCTTTGAATCTTCTTTATCATGCTAGGATTAGCAGGATAAAGCAAAAAATTTCAGAATTGCACCTTGCAATGTGGAGATATTACTGTTTGTGCATTTACAATATTCATTGATTTTTGCCATTGAAAAACGTCCAGAAATGTTTGAAGCTACTGACTGAATGAAAGGAGCTGGCATCTCACTCTCTTTGAATCTTCTTTATCATGCTAGGATTAGCAGGAAAAAGCAAAAAATTTCAGAATTGCACCTTGCAATGTGGAGATATTACTGTTTGTGCATTTACAATATTCATTGATTTTTGCCATTGAAAAACGTCCAGAAATGTTTGAAGCTACTGACTGAATGAAAGGAGCTGGCATCTCACTCACTTTGAATCTTCTTTATCATGCTAGGATTAGCAGGATAAAGCAAAAAATTTCAGAATTGCACCTTGAAATGTGGAGATATTACTGTTTGTGCATTTACAATATTCATTGATTTTTGCCATTGAAAAACATCATGTTATTCATATACCAGAAATGTTTGAAGCTACTGACTGAATGAAAGGAGCTGGCATCTCACTCTCTTTGAATCTTCTTTATCATGCTAGGATTAGCAGGAAAAAGCAAAAAATTTCAGAATTGCACCTTGCAATGTGGAGATATTACTGTTTGTGCACTTACAATATTCATTGATTTTTGCCATTGAAAAACGTCCAGAAATGTTTGAAGCTACTGACTGAATGAAAGGAGCTGGCATCTCACTCTCTTTGAATCTTCTTTATCATGCTAGGATTAGCAGGAAAAAGCAAAAAATTTCAGAATTGCACCTTGCAATGTGGAGATATTACTGTTTGTGCATTTACAATATTCATTGATTTTTGCCATTGAAAAACGTCCAGAAATGTTTGAAGCTACTGACTGAATGAAAGGAGCTGGCATCTCACTCTCTTTGAATCTTCTTTATCATGCTAGGATTAGCAGGAAAAAGCAAAAAAATTCAGAATTGCACCTTGCAGTGTGGAGATATTACTGTTTGTGCATTTACAATATTCATTGATTTTTGCCATTGAAAAACGTCCAGAAATGTTTGAAGCTACTGACTGAATGAAAGGAGCTGGCATCTCACTCTCTTTGAATCTTCTTTATCATGCTAGGATTAGCAGGAAAAATCAAAAAATTTCAGAATTGCACCTTGCAATGTGGAGATATTACTGTTTGTGCATTTACAATATTCATTGATTTTTGCCATTGAAAAACATCATGTTATTCATATACCAGAAATGTTTGAAGCTACTGACTGAATGAAAGGAGCTGGCATCTCACTCTCTTTGAATCTTCTTTATCATGCTAGGATTAGCAGGAAAAAGCAAAAAATTTCAGAATTGCACCTTGCAATGTGGAGATATTACTGTTTGTGCATTTACAATATTCATTGATTTTTGCCATTGAAAAACGTCCAGAAATGTTTGAAGCTACTGACTGAATGAAAGGAGCTGGCATCTCACTCTCTTTGAATCTTCTTTATCATGCTAGGATTAGCAGGAAAAAGGAAAAAATTTCAGAATTGCACCTTGCAATGTGGAGATATTACTGTTTGTGCATTTACAATATTCATTGATTTTTGCCATTGAAAAACGTCCAGAAATGTTTGAAGCTACTGACTGAATGAAAGGAGCTGGCATCTCACTCTCTTTGAATCTTCTTTATCATGCTAGGGTTAGAAGGAAAAAGCAAAAAATTTCAGAATTGCACCTTGCAATGTGGAGATATTACTGTTTGTGCATTTACAATATTCATTGATTTTTGCCATTGAAAAACGTCCAGAAATGTTTGAAGCTACTGACTGAATGAAAGGAGCTGGCATCTCACTCTCTTTGAATCTTCTTTATCATGCTAGGATTAGCAGGAAAAAGCAAAAAATTTCAGAATTCCTCATTGCAATGTGGAGATATTACTGTTTGTGCATTTACAATATTCATTGATTTTTGCCATTGAAAAACGTCCAGAAATGTTTGAAGCTACTGACTGAATGAAAGGAGCTGGCATCTCACTCACTTTGAATTTTCTTTATCATGCTAGGATTAGCAGGATAAAGCAAAAAATTTCAGAATTGCACCTTGAAATGTGGAGATATTACTGTTTGTGCATTTACAATATTCATTGATTTTTGCCATTGAAAAACATCATGTTATTCATATACCAGAAATGTTTGAAGCTACTGACTGAATGAAAGGAGCTGGCATCTCACTCTCTTTGAATCTTCTTTATCATGCTAGGATTAGCAGGAAAAAGCAAAAAATTTCAGAATTGCACCTTGCAATGTGGAGATATTACTGTTTGTGCATTTACAATATTCATTGATTTTTGCCATTGAAAAACGTCCAGAAATGTTTGAAGCTACTGACTGAATGAAAGGAGCTGGCATCTCACTCTCTTTGAATCTTCTTTATCATGCTAGGATTAGCAGGAAAAAGCAAAAAATTTCAGAATTGCACCTTGAAATGTGGAGATATTACTGTTTGTGCATTTACAATATTCATTGATTTTTGCCATTGAAAAACATCATGTTATTCATATACCAGAAATGTTTGAAGCTACTGACTGAATGAAAGGAGCTGGCATCTCACTCTCTTTGAATCTTCTTTATCATGCTAGGATTAGCAGGAAAAAGCAAAAAATTTCAGAATTGCACCTTGCAATGTGGAGATATTACTGTTTGTGCACTTACAATATTCATTGATTTTTGCCATTGAAAAACGTCCAGAAATGTTTGAAGCTACTGACTGAATGAAAGGAGCTGGCATCTCACTCTCTTTGAATCTTCTTTATCATGCTAGGATTAGCAGGAAAAAGCAAAAAATTTCAGAATTGCACCTTGCAATGTGGAGATATTACTGTTTGTGCATTTACAATATTCATTGATTTTTGCCATTGAAAAACGTCCAGAAATGTTTGAAGCTACTGACTGAATGAAAGGAGCTGGCATCTCACTCTCTTTGAATCTTCTTTATCATGCTAGGATTAGCAGGAAAAAGCAAAAAATTTCAGAATTGCACCTTGCAATGTGGAGATATTACTGTTTGTGCATTTACAATATTCATTGATTTTTGCCATTGAAAAACGTCCAGAAATGTTTGAAGCTACTGACTGAATAAAAGGAGCTGGCATCTCACTCACTTTGAATCTTCTTTATCATGCTAGGATTAGCAGGATAAAGCAAAAAATTTCAGAATTGCACCTTGAAATGTGGAGATATTACTGTTTGTGCATTTACAATATTCATTGATTTTTGCCATTGAAAAACATCATGTTATTCATATACCAGAAATGTTTGAAGCTACTGACTGAATGAAAGGAGCTGGCATCTCACTCTCTTTGAATCTTCTTTATCATGCTAGGATTAGCAGGAAAAAGCAAAAAATTTCAGAATTGCACCTTGCAATGTGGAGATATTACTGTTTGTGCATTTACAATATTCATTGATTTTTGCCATTGAAAAACGTCCAGAAATGTTTGAAGCTACTGACTGAATGAAAGGAGCTGGCATCTCACTCACTTTGAATCTTCTTTATCATGCTAGGATTAGCAGGATAAAGCAAAAAATTTCAGAATTGCACCTTGAAATGTGGAGATATTACTGTTTGTGCATTTACAATATTCATTGATTTTTGCCATTGAAAAACATCATGTTATTCATATACCAGAAATGTTTGAAGCTACTGACTGAATGAAAGGAGCTGGCATCTCACTCTTTTTAAATCTTCTTTATCATGCTAGGATTAGCAGGAAAAAGCAAAAAATTTCAGAATTGCACCTTGCAATGTGGAGATATTTCTGTTTGTGCATTTACAATATTCATTGATTTTTGCCATTGAAAAACATCCAGAAATGTTTGAAGCTACTGACTGAATGAAAGGAGCTGGCATCTCACTCTCTTTGAATCTTCTTTATCATGCTAGGATTAGCAGGAAAAAGCTAAAAATTTCAGAATTGCACCTTGCAATGTGGAGATATTACTGTTTGTGCATTTACAATATTCATTGATTTTTGCCATTGAAAAACGTCCAGAAATGTTTGAAGCTACTGACTGAATGAAAGGAGCTGGCATCTCACTCTCTTTGAATCTTCTTTATCATGCTAGGATTAGCAGGAAAAAGCAAAAAATTTCAGAATTGCACCTTGCAATGTGGAGATATTACTGTTTGTGCATTTACAATATTCATTGATTTTTGCCATTGAAAAACGTCCAGAAATGTTTGAAGCTACTGACTGAATGAAAGGAGCTGGCATCTCACTCACTTTGAATCTTCTTTATCATGCTAGGATTAGCAGGATAAAGCAAAAAATTTCAGAATTGCACCTTGAAATGTGGAGATATTACTGTTTGTGCACTTACAATATTCATTGATTTTTGCCATTGAAAAACGTCCAGAAATGTTTGAAGCTACTGACTGAATGAAAGGAGCTGGCATCTCACTCACTTTGAATCTTCTTTATCATGCTAGGATTAGCAGGATAAAGCAAAAAATTTCAGAATTGCACCTTGAAATGTGGAGATATTACTGTTTGTGCATTTACAATATTCATTGATTTTTGCCATTGAAAAACATCATGTTATTCATATACCAGAAATGTTTGAAGCTACTGACTGAATGAAAGGAGCTGGCATCTCACTCTATTTGAATCTTCTTTATCATGCTAGGATTAGCAGGAAAAAGCAAAAAATTTCAGAATTGCACCTTGCAATGTGGAGATATTACTGTTTGTGCATTTACAATATTCATTGATTTTTGCCATTGAAAAACGTCCAGAAATGTTTGAAGCTACTAACTGAATGAAAGGAGCTGGCATCTCACTCTCTTTGAATCTTCTTTATCATGCTAGGATTAGCAGGAAAAAGCAAAAAATTTCAGAATTGCACCTTGCAATGTGGACATATTCCTGTTTGTGCATTTACAATATTCATTGATTTTTTCCATTGAAAAACATCATGTTATTCATATACCAGAAATGTTTGAAGCTACTGACTGAATGAAAGGAGCTGGCATCTCACTCTCTTTGAATCTTCTTTATCATGCTAGGATTAGCAGGAAAAAGCAAAAAATTTCAGAATTGCACCTTGCAATGTGGAGATATTACTGTTTGTGCATTTACAATATTCATTGATTTTTGCCATTGAAAAACATCCAGAAATGTTTGAAGCTACTGACTGAATGAAAGGAGCTGGAATCTCACTCACTTTGAATCTTCTTTATCATGCTAGGATTAGCAGGATAAAGCAAAAAATTTCAGAATTGCACCTTGAAATGTGGAGATATTACTGTTTGTGCATTTACAATATTCATTGATTTTTGCCATTGAAAAACATCATGTTATTCATATACCAGAAATGTTTGAAGCTACTGACTGAATGAAAGGAGCTGGCATCTCACTCTCTTTGAATCTTCTTTATCATGCTAGGATTAGCAGGAAAAAGCAAAAAATTTCAGAATTGCACCTTGCAATGTGGAGATATTACTGTTTGTGCATTTACAATATTCATTGATTTTTGCCATTGAAAAACGTCCAGAAATGTTTGAAGCTACTGACTGAATGAAAGGAGCTGGCATCTCACTCTCTTTGAATCTTCTTTATCATGCTAGGATTAGCAGGTAAAAGCAAAAAATTTCAGAATTGCACCCTGCAATGTGGAGATTTTCCTGTTTGTGCATTTGCAATATTCATTGATTTTTGCCATTGAAAAACATCATGTTATTCATATACCAGAAATGTTTGAAGCTACTGACTGAATGAAAGGAGCTGGCATCTCACTCTTTTTAAATCTTCTTTATCATGCTAGGATTAGCAGGAAAAAGCAAAAAATTTCAGAATTGCACCTTGCAATGTGGAGATATTTCTGTTTGTGCATTTACAATATTCATTGATTTTTGCCATTGAAAAACGTCCAGAAATGTTTGAAGCTACTGACTGAATGAAAGGAGCTGGCATCTCACTCTCTTTGAATCTTCTTTATCATGCTAGGATTAGCAGGAAAAGGCAAAAAATTTCAGAATTGCACCTTGCAATGTGGAGATATTACTGTTTGTGCATTTACAATATTCATTGATTTTTGCCATTGAAAAACGTCCAGAAATGTTTGAAGCTACTGACTGAATGAAAGGAGCTGGCATCTCACTCTCTTTGAATCTTCTTTATCATGCTAGGATTAGCAGGAAAAAGCAAAAAATTTCAGAATTGCACCTTGCAATGTGGAGATATTACTGTTTGTGCATTTACAATATTCATTGATTTTTGCCATTGAAAAACGTCCAGAAATGTTTGAAGCTACTGACTGAATGAAAGGAGCTGGCATCTCACTCACTTTGAATCTTCTTTATCATGCTAGGATTAGCAGGATAAAGCAAAAAATTTCAGAATTGCACCTTGAAATGTGGAGATATTACTGTTTGTGCATTTACAATATTCATTGATTTTTGCCATTGAAAAACATCATGTTATTCATATACCAGAAATGTTTGAAGCTACTGACTGAATGAAAGGAGCTGGCATCTCACTCTCTTTGAATCTTCTTTATCATGCTAGGATTAGCAGGAAAAAGCAAAAAATTTCAGAATTGCACCTTGCAATGTGGAGATATTACTGTTTGTGCATTTACAATATTCATTGATTTTTGCCATTGAAAAACGTCCAGAAATGTTTGAAGCTACTGACTGAATGAAAGGAGCTGGCATCTCACTCTCTTTGAATCTTCTTTATCATGCTAGGATTAGCAGGAAAAAGCAAAACATTTCAGAATTGCACCTTGCAATGTGGAGATTTTACTGTTTGTGCATTTACAATATTCATTGATTTTTGCCATTGAAAAACGTCCAGAAATGTTTGAAGCTACTGACTGAATGAAAGGAGCTGGCATCTCACTCTCTTTGAATCTTCTTTATCATGCTAGGATTAGCAGGAAAAAGCAAAAAATTTCAGAATTGCACCTTGCAATGTGGAGATATTACTGTTTGTGCATTTACAATATTCATTGATTTTTGCCATTGAAAAACATCATGTTATTCATATACCAGAAATGTTTGAAGCTACTGACTGAATGAAAGGAGCTGGCATCTCACTCTCTTTGAATCTTCTTTATCATGCTAGGATTAGCAGGAAAAAGCAAAAAATTTCAGAATTGCACCTTGCAATGTGGAGATATTACTGTTTGTGCATTTACAATATTCATTGATTTTTGCCATTGAAAAAGTCCAGAAATGTTTGAAGCTACTGACTGAATGAAAGGAGCTGGTATCTCACTCTCTTTGAATCTTCTTTATCATGCTAGGATTAGCAGGAAAAAGCAAAAAATTTCAGAATTGCACCTTGCAATTTGGAGATATTACTGTTTGTGCATTTACAATATTCATTGATTTTTGCCATTGAAAAACGTCCAGAATTGTTTGAAGCTACTGACTGAATGAAAGGAGCTGGCATCTCACTCTCTTTGAATCTTCTTTATCATGCTAGGATTAGCAGGAAAAAGCAAAAAATTTCAGAATTGCACCTTGCAATGTGGAGATATTACTGTTTGTGCATTTACAATATTCATTGATTTTTGCCATTGAAAAACGTCGAGAAATGTTTGAAGCTACTGACTGAATGAAAGGAGCTGGCATCTCACTCTCTTTGAATCTTCTTTATCATGCTAGGATTAGCAGGAAAAAGCAAAAAATTTCAGAATTGCACCTTGCAATGTGGAGATATTACTGTTTGTGCATTTACAATATTCATTGATTTTTGCCATTGAAAAACGTCCAGAAATGTTTGAAGCTACTGACTGAATGAAAGGAGCTGGCATCTCACTCTCTTTGAATCTTCTTTATCATGCTAGGATTAGCAGGAAAAAGCAAAAAATTTCAGAATTGCACCTTGCAATGTGGAGATATTACTGTTTGTGCATTTACAATATTCATTGATTTTTGCCATTGAAAAAAGTCCAGAAATGTTTGAAGCTACTGACTGAATGAAAGGAGCTGGCATCTCACTCTCTTTGAATCTTCTTTATCATGCTAGGATTAGCAGGAAAAAGCAAAAAATTTCAGAATTGCACCTTGCAATGTGGAGATATTACTGTTTGTGCATTTACAATATTCATTGATTTTTGCCATTGAAAAACGTCCAGAAATGTTTGAAGCTACTGACTGAATGAAAGGAGCTGGCATCTCACTCTCTTTGAATCTTCTTTATCATGCTAGGATTAGCAGGAAAAAGCAAAAAATTTCAGAATTGCACCTTGCAATGTGGAGATATTACTGTTTGTGCATTTACAATATTCATTGATTTTTGCCATTGAAAAACATCATGTTATTCATATACCAGAAATGTTTGAAGCTACTGACTGAATGAAAGGAGCTGGCATCTCACTCTCTTTGAATCTTCTTTATCATGCAAGGATTAGCAGGAAAAAGCAAAAAATTTCAGAATTGCACCTTGCAATGTGGAGATATTACTGTTTGTGCATTTACAATATTCATTGATTTTTGCCATTGAAAAACATCATGTTATTCATATACCAGAAATGTTTGAAGCTACTGACTGAATGAAAGGAGCTGGCATCTCACTCTCTTTGAATCTTCTTTATCATGCTAGGATTATCAGGAAAAAGCAAAAAATTTCAGAATTGCACCTTGCAATGTGGAGATATTACTGTTTGTGCATTTACAATATTCATTGATTTTTGCCATTGAAAAACATCCAGAAATGTTTGAAGCTACTGACTGAATGAAAGGAGCTGGCATCTCACTCTCTTTGAATCTTCTTTATCATGCTAGGATTAGCAGGAAAAAGCAAACAATTTCAGAATTGCACCTTGCAATGTGGAGATATTACTGTTTGTGCATTTACAATATTCATTGATTTTTGCCATTGAAAAACATCATGTTATTCATATACCAGAAATGTTTGAAGCTACTGACTGAATGAAAGGAGCTGGCATCCCACTCTCTTTGAATCTTCTTTATTATGCTAGGATTAGCAGGAAAAAGCAAAAAATTTCAGAATTGCACCTTGCAATGTGGAGATATTACTGTTTGTGCATTTACAATATTCATTGATTTTTGCCATTGAAAAACGTCCAGAAATGTTTGAAGCTACTGACTGAATGAAAGGAGCTGGCATCTCACTCTCTTTGAATCTTCTTTATCATGCTAGGATTAGCAGGAAAAAGCAAAAAATTTCAGAATTGCACCTTGCAATGTGGAGATATTACTGTTTGTGCATTTACAATATTCATTGATTTTTGCCATTGAAAAACGTCCAGAAATGTTTGAAGCTACTGACTGAATGAAAGGAGCTGGCATCTCACTCTCTTTGAATGTTCTTTATCATGCTAGGATTAGCAGGAAAAAGCAAAAAATTTCACAATTGCACCTTGCAATGTGGAGATATTACTGTTTGTGCATTTGCAATATTCATTGATTTTTGCCATTGAAAAACGTCCAGAAATGTTTGAAGCTACTGACTGAATGAAAGGAGCTGGCATCTCACTCTCTTTGACTCTTCTTTATCATGCTAGGATTAGCAGGAAAAAGCAAAAAATTTCAGAATTGCACCTTGCAATGTGGAGATATTACTGTTTGTGCATTTACAATATTCATTGATTTTTGCCATTGAAAAACGTCCAGAAATGTTTGAAGCTACTGACTGAATGAAAGGAGCTGGCATCTCACTCTCTTTGAATCTTCTTTATCATGCAAGGATTAGCAGGAAAAAGCAAAAAATTTCAGAATTGCACCTTGCAATGTGGAGATATTACTGTTTGTGCATTTACAATATTCATTGATTTTTGCCATTGAAAAACGTCCAGAAATGTTTGAAGCTACTGACTGAATGAAAGGAGTTGGCATCTCACTCTCTTTGAATCTTCTTTATCATGCTAGGATTAGCAGGAAAAGGCAAAAAATTTCAGAATTGCACCTTGCAATGTGGAGATATTACTGTTTGTGCATTTACAATATTCATTGATTTTTGCCATTGAAAAACGTCCAGAAATGTTTGAAGCTACTGACTGAATGAAAGGAGCTGGCATCTCACTCTCTTTGAATCTTCTTTATCATGCTAGGATTAGCAGGAAAAAGCAAAAAATTTCAGAATTGCACCTTGCAATGTGGAGATATTACTGTTTGTGCATTTACAATATTCATTGATTTTTGCCTTTGAAAAACGTCCAGAAATGTTTGAAGCTACTGACTGAATGAAAGGAGCTGGCATCTCACTCTCATTGAATCTTCTTTATCATGCTAGGATTAGCAGGAAAAAGCAAAAAAATTCAGAATTGCACCTTGCAATGTGGAGATATTACTGTTTGTGCATTTACAATATTCATTGATTTTTGCCATTGAAAAACGTCCAGAAATGTTTGAAGCTACTGACTGAATGAAAGGAGCTGGCATCTCACTCTCTTTGAATCTTCTTTATCATGCTAGGATTAGCAGGAAAAAGCAAAAAATTTCAGAATTGCACCTTGCAATGTGGAGATATTACTGTTTGTGCATTTACAATATTCATTGATTTTTGCCATTGAAAAACATCATGTTATTCATATACCAGAAATGTTTGAAGCTACTGACTGAATGAAAGGAGCTGGCATCTCACTCTCTTTGAATCTTCTTTATCATGCAAGGATTAGCAGGAAAAAGCAAAAAATTTCAGAATTGCACCTTGCAATGTGGAGATATTACTGTTTGTGCATTTACAATATTCATTGATTTTTGCCATTGAAAAACATCATGTTATTCATATACCAGAAATGTTTGAAGCTACTGACTGAATGAAAGGAGCTGGCATCTCACTCTCTTTGAATCTTCTTTATCATGCTAGGATTATCAGGAAAAAGCAAAAAATTTCAGAATTGCACCTTGCAATGTGGAGATATTACTGTTTGTGCATTTACAATATTCATTGATTTTTGCCATTGAAAAACATCCAGAAATGTTTGAAGCTACTGACTGAATGAAAGGAGCTGGCATCTCACTCTCTTTGAATCTTCTTTATCATGCTAGGATTAGCAGGAAAAAGCAAACAATTTCAGAATTGCACCTTGCAATGTGGAGATATTACTGTTTGTGCATTTACAATATTCATTGATTTTTGCCATTGAAAAACATCATGTTATTCATATACCAGAAATGTTTGAAGCTACTGACTGAATGAAAGGAGCTGGCATCCCACTCTCTTTGAATCTTCTTTATTATGCTAGGATTAGCAGGAAAAAGCAAAAAATTTCAGAATTGCACCTTGCAATGTGGAGATATTACTGTTTGTGCATTTACAATATTCATTGATTTTTGCCATTGAAAAACGTCCAGAAATGTTTGAAGCTACTGACTGAATGAAAGGAGCTGGCATCTCACTCTCTTTGAATCTTCTTTATCATGCTAGGATTAGCAGGAAAAAGCAAAAAATTTCAGAATTGCACCTTGCAATGTGGAGATATTACTGTTTGTGCATTTACAATATTCATTGATTTTTGCCATTGAAAAACATCATGTTATTCATATACCAGAAATGTTTGAAGCTACTGACTGAATGAAAGGAGCTGGCATCTCACTCTCTTTGAATCTTCTTTATCATGCAAGGATTAGCAGGAAAAAGCAAAAAATTTCAGAATTGCACCTTGCAATGTGGAGATATTACTGTTTGTGCATTTACAATATTCATTGATTTTTGCCATTGAAAAACATCATGTTATTCATATACCAGAAATGTTTGAAGCTACTGACTGAATGAAAGGAGCTGGCATCTCACTCTCTTTGAATCTTCTTTATCATGCTAGGATTATCAGGAAAAAGCAAAAAATTTCAGAATTGCACCTTGCAATGTGGAGATATTACTGTTTGTGCATTTACAATATTCATTGATTTTTGCCATTGAAAAACATCCAGAAATGTTTGAAGCTACTGACTGAATGAAAGGAGCTGGCATCTCACTCTCTTTGAATCTTCTTTATCATGCTAGGATTAGCAGGAAAAAGCAAACAATTTCAGAATTGCACCTTGCAATGTGGAGATATTACTGTTTGTGCATTTACAATATTCATTGATTTTTGCCATTGAAAAACATCATGTTATTCATATACCAGAAATGTTTGAAGCTACTGACTGAATGAAAGGAGCTGGCATCCCACTCTCTTTGAATCTTCTTTATTATGCTAGGATTAGCAGGAAAAAGCAAAAAATTTCAGAATTGCACCTTGCAATGTGGAGATATTACTGTTTGTGCATTTACAATATTCATTGATTTTTGCCATTGAAAAACGTCCAGAAATGTTTGAAGCTACTGACTGAATGAAAGGAGCTGGCATCTCACTCTCTTTGAATCTTCTTTATCATGCTAGGATTAGCAGGAAAAAGCAAAAAATTTCAGAATTGCACCTTGCAATGTGGAGATATTACTGTTTGTGCATTTACAATATTCATTGATTTTTGCCATTGAAAAACGTCCAGAAATGTTTGAAGCTACTGACTGAATGAAAGGAGCTGGCATCTCACTCTCTTTGAATGTTATTTATCATGCTAGGATTAGCAGGAAAAAGCAAAAAATTTCACAATTGCACCTTGCAATGTGGAGATATTACTGTTTGTGCATTTGCAATATTCATTGATTTTTGCCATTGAAAAACGTCCAGAAATGTTTGAAGCTACTGACTGAATGAAAGGAGCTGGCATCTCACTCTCTTTGACTCTTCTTTATCATGCTAGGATTAGCAGGAAAAAGCAAAAAATTTCAGAATTGCACCTTGCAATGTGGAGATATTACTGTTTGTGCATTTACAATATTCATTGATTTTTGCCATTGAAAAACGTCCAGAAATGTTTGAAGCTACTGACTGAATGAAAGGAGCTGGCATCTCACTCTCTTTGAATCTTCTTTATCATGCAAGGATTAGCAGGAAAAAGCAAAAAATTTCAGAATTGCACCTTGCAATGTGGAGATATTACTGTTTGTGCATTTACAATATTCATTGATTTTTGCCATTGAAAAACGTCCAGAAATGTTTGAAGCTACTGACTGAATGAAAGGAGTTGGCATCTCACTCTCTTTGAATCTTCTTTATCATGCTAGGATTAGCAGGAAAAGGCAAAAAATTTCAGAATTGCACCTTGCAATGTGGAGATATTACTGTTTGTGCATTTACAATATTCATTGATTTTTGCCATTGAAAAACGTCCAGAAATGTTTGAAGCTACTGACTGAATGAAAGGAGCTGGCATCTCACTCTCTTTGAATCTTCTTTATCATGCTAGGATTAGCAGGAAAAAGCAAAAAATTTCAGAATTGCACCTTGCAATGTGGAGATATTACTGTTTGTGCATTTACAATATTCATTGATTTTTGCCTTTGAAAAACGTCCAGAAATGTTTGAAGCTACTGACTGAATGAAAGGAGCTGGCATCTCACTCTCATTGAATCTTCTTTATCATGCTAGGATTAGCAGGAAAAAGCAAAAAAATTCAGAATTGCACCTTGCAATGTGGAGATATTACTGTTTGTGCATTTACAATATTCATTGATTTTTGCCATTGAAAAACGTCCAGAAATGTTTGAAGCTACTGACTGAATGAAAGGAGCTGGCATCTCACTCTCTTTGAATCTTCTTTATCATGCTAGGATTAGCAGGAAAAAGCAAAAAATTTCAGAATTGCACCTTGCAATGTGGAGATATTACTGTTTGTGCATTTACAATATTCATTGATTTTTGCCATTGAAAAACGTCCAGAAATGTTTGAAGCTACTGACTGAATGAAAGGAGCTGGCATCTCACTCTCTTTGAATCTTCTTTATCATGCTAGGATTAGCAGGAAAAAGCAAAAAATTTCAGAATTGCACCTTGCAATGTGGAGATATTACTGTTTGTGCATTTACAATATTCATTGATTTTTGCCATTGAAAAACGTCCAGAAATGTTTGAAGCTACTGACTGAATGAAAGGAGCTGGCATCTCACTCTCTTTGAATCTTCTTTATCATGCTAGGATTAGCAGGAAAAAGCAAAAAATTTCAGAATTGCACCTTGCAATGTGGAGATATTACTGTTTGTGCATTTCCAATATTCATTGATTTTTGCCATTGAAAAACATCATGTTATTCATATACCAGAAATGTTTGAAGCTACTGACTGAATGAAAGGAGCTGGCATCTCACTCTCTTTGAATCTTCTTTATTATGCTAGGATTAGCAGGAAAAAGCAAAAAATTTCAGAATTGCACCTTGCAATGTGGAGATATTACTGTTTGTGCATTTACAATATTCATTGATTTTTGCCATTGAAAAACGTCCAGAAATGTTTGAAGCTACTGACTGAATGAAAGGAGCTGGCATCTCCCTCTCTTTGAATCTTCTTTATCATGCTAGGATTAGCAGGAAAAAGCAAAAAATTTCAGAATTGCATCTTGCAATGTGGAGATATTACTGTTTGTGCATTTACAATATTCATTGATTTTTGCCATTGAAAAACGTCCAGAAATGTTTGAAGCTACTGACTGAATGAAAGGAGCTGGCATCTCACTCTCTTTGAATCTTCTTTATCATGCTAGGATTAGCAGGAAAAAGCAAAAAATTTCAGAATTGCACCTTGCAATGTGGAGATATTACTGTTTGTGCATTTACAATATTCATTGATTTTTGCCATTGAAAAACGTCCAGAAATGTTTGAAGCTACTGACTGAATGAAAGGAGCTGGCATCTCACTCTCTTTGAATCTTCTTTATCATGCTAGGATTAGCAGGAAGAAGCAAAAAATTTCAGAATTGCACCTTGCAATGTGGAGATATTACTGTTTGTGCATTTACAATATTCATTGATTTTTGCCATTGAAAAACGTCCAGAAATGTTTGAAGCTACTGACTGAATGAAAGGAGCTGGCATCTCACTCTCTTTGAATCTTCTTTATCATGCTAGGATTAGCAGGAAAAAGCAAAAAATTTCAGAATTGCACCTTGCAATGTGGAGATATTACTGTTTGTGCATTTACAATATTCATTGATTTTTGCCATTGAAAAACATCCAGAAATGTTTGAAGCTACTGACTGAATGAAAGGAGCTGGCATCTCACTCTCTTTGAATCTTCTTTATCATGCTAGGATTAGCAGGAAAAAGCAAAAAATTTCAGAATTGCACCTTGCAATGTGGAGATATTACTGTTTGTGCATTTACAATATTCATTGATTTTTGCCATTGAAAAACGTCCAGAAATGTTTGAAGCTACTGACTGAATGAAAGGAGCTGGCATCTCACTCTCATTGAATCTTCTTTAACATGCTAGGATTAGCAGGAAAAAGCAAAAAATTTCAGAATTGCACCTTGCAATGTGGAGATATTACTGTTTGTGCATTTACAATATTCATTGATTTTTGCCATTGAAAAATGTCCAGAAATGTTTGAAGCTACTGACTGAATGAAAGGAGCTGGCATCTCACTCTCTTTGAATCTTCTTTATCATGCTAGGATTAGCAGGAAAAAGCAAAAAATTTCAGAATTGCACCTTGCAATGTGGAGATATTACTGTTTGTGCATTTACAATATTCATTGATTTTTGCCATTGAAAAACGTCCAGAAATGTTTGAAGCTACTGACTGAATGAAAGGAGCTGGCATCTCACTCTCTTTGAATCTTCTTTATCATGCTAGGATTAGCAGGAAAAAGCAAAAAATTTCAGAATTGCACCTTGCAATGTGGAGATATTACTGTTTGTGCATTTACAATATTCATTGATTTTTGCCATTGAAAAATGTCCAGAAATGTTTGAAGCTACTGACTGAATGAAAGGAGCTGGCATCTCACTCTCTTTGAATCTTCTTTATCATGCTAGGATTATCAGGAAAAAGCAAAAAATTTCAGAATTGCACCTTGCAATGTGGAGATATTACTGTTTGTGCATTTACAATATTCATTGATTTTTGCCATTGAAAAATGTCCAGAAATGTTTGAAGCTACTGACTGAATGAAAGGAGCTGGAATCTCACTCTCTTTGAATCTTCTTTATCATGCTAGGATTAGCAGGAAAAAGCAAAAAATTTCAGAATTGCACCTTGCAATGTGGAGATATTACTGTTTGTGCATTTACAATATTCATTGATTTTTGCCATTGAAAAACATCATGTTATTCATATACCAGAAATGTTTGAAGCTACTGACTGAATGAAAGGAGCTGGCATCTCACTCTCTTTGAATCTGCTTTATCATGCTAGGATTAGCAGGAAAAAGCAAAAAATTTCAGAATTGCACCTTGCAATGTGGAGATATTACTGTTTGTGCATTTACAATATTCATTGATTTTTGCCATTGAAAAACGTCCAGAAATGTTTGAAGCTACTGACTGAATGAAAGGAGCTGGCATCTCACTCTCTTTGAATCTTCTTTATCATGCTAGGATTAGCAGGAAGAAGCAAAAAATTTCAGAATTGCACCTTGCAATGTGGAGATATTACTGTTTGTGCATTTACAATATTCATTGATTTTTGCCATTGAAAAACGTCCAGAAATGTTTGAAGCTACTGACTGAATGAAAGGAGCTGGCATCTCACTCTCTTTGAATCTTCTTTATCATGCTAGGATTAGCAGGAAAAAGCAAAAAATTTCAGAATTGCACCTTGCAATGTGGAGATATTACTGTTTGTGCATTTACAATATTCATTGATTTTTGCCATTGAAAAACGTCCAGAAATGTTTGAAGCTACTGACTGAATGAAAGGAGCTGGCATCTCACTCTCTTTGAATCTTCTTTATCATGCTAGGATTAGCAGGAAAAAGCGAAAAATTTCAGAATTGCACCTTGCAATGTGGAGATATTACTGTTTGTGCATTTACAATATTCATTGATTTTTGCCATTGAAAAACGTCCAGAAATGTTTGAAGCTACTGACTGAATGAAAGGAGCTGGCATCTCACTCTCATTGAATCTTCTTTAACATGCTAGGATTAGCAGGAAAAAGCAAAAAATTTCAGAATTGCACCTTGCAATGTGGAGATATTACTGTTTGTGCATTTACAATATTCATTGATTTTTGCCATTGAAAAATGTCCAGAATTGTTTGAAGCTACTGACTGAATGAAAGGAGCTGGCATCTCACTCTCTTTGAATCTTCTTTATCATGCTAGGATTAGCAGGAAAAAGCAAAAAATTTCAGAATTGCACCTTGCAATGTGGAGATATTACTGTTTGTGCATTTACAATATTCATTGATTTTTGCCATTGAAAAACGTCCAGAAATGTTTGAAGCTACTGACTGAATGAAAGGAGCTGGCATCTCACTCTCTTTGAATCTTCTTTATCATGCTAGGATTAGCAGGAAAAAGCAAAAAATTTCAGAATTGCACCTTGCAATGTGGAGATATTACTGTTTGTGCATTTACAATATTCATTGATTTTTGCCATTGAAAAATGTCCAGAAATGTTTGAAGCTACTGACTGAATGAAAGGAGCTGGCATCTCACTCTCTTTGAATCTTCTTTATCATGCTAGGATTATCAGGAAAAAGCAAAAAATTTCAGAATTGCACCTTGCAATGTGGAGATATTACTGTTTGTGCATTTACAATATTCATTGATTTTTGCCATTGAAAAATGTCCAGAAATGTTTGAAGCTACTGACTGAATGAAAGGAGCTGGCATCTCACTCTCTTTGAATCTTCTTTATCATGCTAGGATTAGCAGGAAAAAGCAAAAAATTTCAGAATTGCACCTTGCAATGTGGAGATATTACTGTTTGTGCATTTACAATATTCATTGATTTTTGCCATTGAAAAACATCATGTTATTCATATACCAGAAATGTTTGAAGCTACTGACTGAATGAAAGGAGCTGGCATCTCACTCTCTTTGAATCTGCTTTATCATGCTAGGATTAGCAGGAAAAAGCAAAAAATTTCAGAATTGCACCTTGCAATGTGGAAATATTACTGTTTGTGCATTTACAATATTCATTGATTTTTGACATTGAAAAACGTCCAGAAATGTTTGAAGCTACTGACTGAATGAAAGGAGCTGGCATCTCACTCTCTTTGAATCTTCTTTATCATGCTAGGATTAGCAGGAAAAAGCAAAAAATTTCAGAATTGCACCTTGCAATGTGGAGATATTACTGTTTGTGCATTTACAATATTCATTGATTTTTGCCATTGAAAAACGTCCAGAAATGTTTGAAGCTACTGACTGAATGAAAGGAGCTGGCATCTCACTCTCTTTGAATCTTCTTTAACATGCTAGGTTTAGCAGGAAAAAGCAAAAAATTTCAGAATTGCACCTTGCAATGTGGAGATATTACTGTTTGTGCATTTACAATATTCATTGATTTTTGACATTGAAAAACGTCCAGAAATGTTTGAAGCTACTGACTGAACGAAAGGAGCTGGCATCTCACTCTCTTTGAATCTTCTTTATCATGCTAGGATTAGCAGGAAAAAGCAAAAAATTTCAGAATTGCACCTTGCAATGTGGAGATATTACTGTTTGTGCATTTACAATATTCATTGATTTTTGCCATTGAAAAACGTCCAGAAATGTTTGAAGCTACTGACTGAATGAAAGGAGCTGGCATCTCACTCTCTTTGAATCTTCTTTATCATGCTAGGATTAGCAGGAAAAAGCAAAAAATTTCAGAATTGCACCTTGCAATGTGGAGATATTGCTGTTTGTGCATTTACAATATTCATTGATTTTTGCCATTGAAAAACGTCCAGAAATGTTTGAAGCTACTGACTGAATGAAAGGAGCTGGCATCTCACTCACTTTGAATCTTCTTTATCATGCTAGGATTAGCAGGAAAAAGCAAAAAATTTCAGAATTGCACCTTGCAATGTGGAGATATTACTGTTTGTGCATTTACAATATTCATTGATTTTTGCCATTGAAAAACGTCCAGAAATGTTTGAAGCTACTGACTGAATGAAAGGAGCTGGCATCTCACTCTCTTTGAATCTTCTTTATCATGCTAGGATTAGCAGGAAAAAGCAAAAAATTTCAGAATTGCACCTTGCAATGTGGAGATATTACTGTTTGTGCATTTACAATATTCATTGATTTTTGCCATTGAAAAACGTCCAGAAATGTTTGAAGCTACTGACTGAATGAAAGGAGCTGGCATCTCACTCTCATTGAATCTTCTTTAACATGCTAGGATTAGCAGGAAAAAGCAAAAAATTTCAGAATTGCACCTTGCAATGTGGAGATATTACTGTTTGTGCATTTACAATATTCATTGATTTTTGCCATTGAAAAATGTCCAGAAATGTTTGAAGCTACTGACTGAATGAAAGGAGCTGGCATCTCACTCTCTTTGAATCTTCTTTATCATGCTAGGATTAGCAGGAAAAAGCAAAAAATTTCAGAATTGCACCTTGCAATGTGGAGATATTACTGTTTGTGCATTTACAATATTCATTGATTTTTGCCATTGAAAAACGTCCAGAAATGTTTGAAGCTACTGACTGAATGAAAGGAGCTGGCATCTCACTCTCTTTGAATCTTCTTTATCATGCTAGGATTAGCAGGAAAAAGCAAAAAATTTCAGAATTGCACCTTGCAATGTGGAGATATTACTGTTTGTGCATTTACAATATTCATTGATTTTTGCCATTGAAAAATGTCCAGAAATGTTTGAAGCTACTGACTGAATGAAAGGAGCTGGCATCTCACTCTCTTTGAATCTTCTTTATCATGCTAGGATTATCAGGAAAAAGCAAAAAATTTCAGAATTGCACCTTGCAATGTGGAGATATTACTGTTTGTGCATTTACAATATTCATTGATTTTTGCCATTGAAAAATGTCCAGAAATGTTTGAAGCTACTGACTGAATGAAAGGAGCTGGCATCTCACTCTCTTTGAATCTTCTTTATCATGCTAGGATTAGCAGGAAAAAGCAAAAAATTTCAGAATTGCACCTTGCAATGTGGAGATATTACTGTTTGTGCATTTACAATATTCATTGATTTTTGCCATTGAAAAACATCATGTTATTCATATACCAGAAATGTTTGAAGCTACTGACTGAATGAAAGGAGCTGGCATCTCACTCTCTTTGAATCTGCTTTATCATGCTAGGATTAGCAGGAAAAAGCAAAAAATTTCAGAATTGCACCTTGCAATGTGGAAATATTACTGTTTGTGCATTTACAATATTCATTGATTTTTGACATTGAAAAACGTCCAGAAATGTTTGAAGCTACTGACTGAATGAAAGGAGCTGGCATCTCACTCTCTTTGAATCTTCTTTATCATGCTAGGATTAGCAGGAAAAAGCAAAAAATTTCAGAATTGCACCTTGCAATGTGGAGATATTACTGTTTGTGCATTTACAATATTCATTGATTTTTGCCATTGAAAAACGTCCAGAAATGTTTGAAGCTACTGACTGAATGAAAGGAGCTGGCATCTCCCTCTCTTTGAATCTTCTTTATCATGCTAGGATTAGCAGGAAAAAGCAAAAAATTTCAGAATTGCATCTTGCAATGTGGAGATATTACTGTTTGTGCATTTACAATATTCATTGATTTTTGCCATTGAAAAACGTCCAGAAATGTTTGAAGCTACTGACTGAATGAAAGGAGCTGGCATCTCACTCTCTTTGAATCTTCTTTATCATGCTAGGATTAGCAGGAAAAAGCAAAAAATTTCAGAATTGCACCTTGCAATGTGGAGATATTACTGTTTGTGCATTTACAATATTCATTGATTTTTGCCATTGAAAAACGTCCAGAAATGTTTGAAGCTACTGACTGAATGAAAGGAGCTGGCATCTCACTCTCTTTGAATCTTCTTTATCATGCTAGGATTAGCAGGAAGAAGCAAAAAATTTCAGAATTGCACCTTGCAATGTGGAGATATTACTGTTTGTGCATTTACAATATTCATTGATTTTTGCCATTGAAAAACGTCCAGAAATGTTTGAAGCTACTGACTGAATGAAAGGAGCTGGCATCTCACTCTCTTTGAATCTTCTTTATCATGCTAGGATTAGCAGGAAAAAGCAAAAAATTTCAGAATTGCACCTTGCAATGTGGAGATATTACTGTTTGTGCATTTACAATATTCATTGATTTTTGCCATTGAAAAACGTCCAGAAATGTTTGAAGCTACTGACTGAATGAAAGGAGCTGGCATCTCACTCTCTTTGAATCTTCTTTATCATGCTAGGATTAGCAGGAAAAAGCGAAAAATTTCAGAATTGCACCTTGCAATGTGGAGATATTACTGTTTGTGCATTTACAATATTCATTGATTTTTGCCATTGAAAAACGTCCAGAAATGTTTGAAGCTACTGACTGAATGAAAGGAGCTGGCATCTCACTCTCATTGAATCTTCTTTAACATGCTAGGATTAGCAGGAAAAAGCAAAAAATTTCAGAATTGCACCTTGCAATGTGGAGATATTACTGTTTGTGCATTTACAATATTCATTGATTTTTGCCATTGAAAAATGTCCAGAATTGTTTGAAGCTACTGACTGAATGAAAGGAGCTGGCATCTCACTCTCTTTGAATCTTCTTTATCATGCTAGGATTAGCAGGAAAAAGCAAAAAATTTCAGAATTGCACCTTGCAATGTGGAGATATTACTGTTTGTGCATTTACAATATTCATTGATTTTTGCCATTGAAAAACGTCCAGAAATGTTTGAAGCTACTGACTGAATGAAAGGAGCTGGCATCTCACTCTCTTTGAATCTTCTTTATCATGCTAGGATTAGCAGGAAAAAGCAAAAAATTTCAGAATTGCACCTTGCAATGTGGAGATATTACTGTTTGTGCATTTACAATATTCATTGATTTTTGCCATTGAAAAATGTCCAGAAATGTTTGAAGCTACTGACTGAATGAAAGGAGCTGGCATCTCACTCTCTTTGAATCTTCTTTATCATGCTAGGATTATCAGGAAAAAGCAAAAAATTTCAGAATTGCACCTTGCAATGTGGAGATATTACTGTTTGTGCATTTACAATATTCATTGATTTTTGCCATTGAAAAATGTCCAGAAATGTTTGAAGCTACTGACTGAATGAAAGGAGCTGGCATCTCACTCTCTTTGAATCTTCTTTATCATGCTAGGATTAGCAGGAAAAAGCAAAAAATTTCAGAATTGCACCTTGCAATGTGGAGATATTACTGTTTGTGCATTTACAATATTCATTGATTTTTGCCATTGAAAAACATCATGTTATTCATATACCAGAAATGTTTGAAGCTACTGACTGAATGAAAGGAGCTGGCATCTCACTCTCTTTGAATCTGCTTTATCATGCTAGGATTAGCAGGAAAAAGCAAAAAATTTCAGAATTGCACCTTGCAATGTGGAAATATTACTGTTTGTGCATTTACAATATTCATTGATTTTTGACATTGAAAAACGTCCAGAAATGTTTGAAGCTACTGACTGAATGAAAGGAGCTGGCATCTCACTCTCTTTGAATCTTCTTTATCATGCTAGGATTAGCAGGAAAAAGCAAAAAATTTCAGAATTGCACCTTGCAATGTGGAGATATTACTGTTTGTGCATTTACAATATTCATTGATTTTTGCCATTGAAAAACGTCCAGAAATGTTTGAAGCTACTGACTGAATGAAAGGAGCTGGCATCTCACTCTCTTTGAATCTTCTTTAACATGCTAGGTTTAGCAGGAAAAAGCAAAAAATTTCAGAATTGCACCTTGCAATGTGGAGATATTACTGTTTGTGCATTTACAATATTCATTGATTTTTGACATTGAAAAACGTCCAGAAATGTTTGAAGCTACTGACTGAATGAAAGGAGCTGGCATCTCACTCTCTTTGAATCTTCTTTATCATGCTAGGATTAGCAGGAAAAAGCAAAAAATTTCAGAATTGCACCTTGCAATGTGGAGATATTACTGTTTGTGCATTTACAATATTCATTGATTTTTGCCATTGAAAAACGTCCAGAAATGTTTGAAGCTACTGACTGAATGAAAGGAGCTGGCATCTCACTCTCTTTGAATCTTCTTTATCATGCTAGGATTAGCAGGAAAAAGCAAAAAATTTCAGAATTGCACCTTGCAATGTGGAGATATTGCTGTTTGTGCATTTACAATATTCATTGATTTTTGCCATTGAAAAACGTCCAGAAATGTTTGAAGCTACTGACTGAATGAAAGGAGCTGGCATCTCACTCACTTTGAATCTTCTTTATCATGCTAGGATTAGCAGGAAAAAGCAAAAAATTTCAGAATTGCACCTTGCAATGTGGAGATATTACTGTTTGTGCATTTACAATATTCATTGATTTTTGCCATTGAAAAACGTCCAGAAATGTTTGAAGCTACTGACTGAATGAAAGGAGCTGGCATCTCACTCTCTTTGAATCTTCTTTATCATGCTAGGATTAGCAGGAAAAAGCAAAAAATTTCAGAATTGCACCTTGCAATGTGGAGATATTACTGTTTGTTCATTTACAATATTCATTGATTTTTGCCATTGAAAAACGTCCAGAAATGTTTGAAGCTACTGACTGAATGAAAGGAGCTGGCATCTCACTCTCATTGAATCTTCTTTAACATGCTAGGATTAGCAGGAAAAAGCAAAAAATTTCAGAATTGCACCTTGCAATGTGGAGATATTACTGTTTGTGCATTTACAATATTCATTGATTTTTGCCATTGAAAAATGTCCAGAAATGTTTGAAGCTACTGACTGAATGAAAGGAGCTGGCATCTCACTCTCTTTGAATCTTCTTTATCATGCTAGGATTAGCAGGAAAAAGCAAAAAATTTCAGAATTGCACCTTGCAATGTGGAGATATTACTGTTTGTGCATTTACAATATTCATTGATTTTTGCCATTGAAAAACGTCCAGAAATGTTTGAAGCTACTGACTGAATGAAAGGAGCTGGCATCTCACTCTCTTTGAATCTTCTTTATCATGCTAGGATTAGCAGGAAAAAGCAAAAAATTTCAGAATTGCACCTTGCAATGTGGAGATATTACTGTTTGTGCATTTACAATATTCATTGATTTTTGCCATTGAAAAATGTCCAGAAATGTTTGAAGCTACTGACTGAATGAAAGGAGCTGGCATCTCACTCTCTTTGAATCTTCTTTATCATGCTAGGATTATCAGGAAAAAGCAAAAAATTTCAGAATTGCACCTTGCAATGTGGAGATATTACTGTTTGTGCATTTACAATATTCATTGATTTTTGCCATTGAAAAATGTCCAGAAATGTTTGAAGCTACTGACTGAATGAAAGGAGCTGGCATCTCACTCTCTTTGAATCTTCTTTATCATGCTAGGATTAGCAGGAAAAAGCAAAAAATTTCAGAATTGCACCTTGCAATGTGGAGATATTACTGTTTGTGCATTTACAATATTCATTGATTTTTGCCATTGAAAAACATCATGTTATTCATATACCAGAAATGTTTGAAGCTACTGACTGAATGAAAGGAGCTGGCATCTCACTCTCTTTGAATCTGCTTTATCATGCTAGGATTAGCAGGAAAAAGCAAAAAATTTCAGAATTGCACCTTGCAATGTGGAAATATTACTGTTTGTGCATTTACAATATTCATTGATTTTTGACATTGAAAAACGTCCAGAAATGTTTGAAGCTACTGACTGAATGAAAGGAGCTGGCATCTCACTCTCTTTGAATCTTCTTTATCATGCTAGGATTAGCAGGAAAAAGCAAAAAATTTCAGAATTGCACCTTGCAATGTGGAGATATTACTGTTTGTGCATTTACAATATTCATTGATTTTTGCCATTGAAAAACGTCCAGAAATGTTTGAAGCTACTGACTGAATGAAAGGAGCTGGTATCTCACTCTCTTTGAATCTTCTTTATCATGCTAGGTTTAGCAGGAAAAAGCAAAAAATTTCAGAATTGCACCTTGCAATGTGGAGATATTACTGTTTGTGCATTTACAATATTCATTGATTTTTGACATTGAAAAACGTCCAGAAATGTTTGAAGCTACTGACTGAATGAAAGGAGCTGGCATCTCACTCTCTTTGAATCTTCTTTATCATGCTAGGATTAGCAGGAAAAAGCAAAAAATTTCAGAATTGCACCTTGCAATGTGGAGATATTACTGTTTGTGCATTTACAATATTCATTGATTTTTGCCATTGAAAAATGTCCAGAAATGTTTTAAGCTACTGACTGAATGAAAGGAGCTGGCATCTCACTCTCTTTGAATCTTCTTTATCATGCTAGGATTAGCAGGAAAAAGCAAAAAATTTCAGAATTGCACCTTGCAATGTGGAGATATTACTGTTTGTGCATTTACAATATTCATTGATTTTTGCCATTGAAAAACGTCCAGAAATGTTTGAAGCTACTGACTGAATGAAAGGAGCTGGCATCTCACTCTCTTTGAATCTTCTTTATCATGCTAGGATTAGCAGGAAAAAGCAAAAAATTTCAGAATTGCGCCTTGCAATGTGGAGATATTACTGTTTGTGCATTTACAATATTCATTGATTTTTGCCATTGAAAAACATCATGTTATTCATATACCAGAAATGTTTGAAGCTACTGACTGAATGAAAGGAGCTGGCATCTCACTCTCTTTGAATCTGCTTTATCATGCTAGGATTAGCAGGAAAAAGCAAAAAATTTCAGAATTGCACCTTGCAATGTGGAAATATTACTGTTTGTGCATTTACAATATTCATTGATTTTTGACATTGAAAAACGTCCAGAAATGTTTGAAGCTACTGACTGAATGAAAAAAGCTGGCATCTCACTCTCTTTGAATCTTCTTTATCATGCTAGGATTAGCAGGAAAAAGCAAAAAATTTCAGAATTGCACCTTGCAATGTGGAGATATTACTGTTTGTGCATTTACAATATTCATTGATTTTTGCCATTGAAAAACGTCCAGAAATGTTTGAAGCTACTGACTGAATGAAAGGAGCTGGCATCTCACTCTCTTTGAATCTTCTTTATCATGCTAGGTTTAGCAGGAAAAAGCAAAAAATTTCAGAATTGCACCTTGCAATGTGGAGATATTACTGTTTGTGCATTTACAATATTCATTGATTTTTGACATTGAAAAACGTCCAGAAATGTTTGAAGCTACTGACTGAATGAAAGGAGCTGGCATCTCACTCTCTTTGAATCTTCTTTATCATGCTAGGATTAGCAGGAAAAAGCAAAAAATTTCAGAATTGCACCTTGCAATGTGGAGATATTACTGTTTGTGCATTTACAATATTCATTGATTTTTGCCATTGAAAAACGTCCAGAAATGTTTGAAGCTACTGACTGAATGAAAGGAGCTGGCATCTCACTCTCTTTGAATCTTCTTTATCATGCTAGGATTAGCAGGAAAAAGCAAAAAATTTCAGAATTGCACCTTGCAATGTGGAGATATTGCTGTTTGTGCATTTACAATATTCATTGATTTTTGCCATTGAAAAACGTCCAGAAATGTTTGAAGCTACTGACTGAATGAAAGGAGCTGGCATCTCACTCTCTTTGAATCTTCTTTATCATGCTAGGATTAGCAGGAAAAAGCAAAAAATTTCAGAATTGCACCTTGCAATGTGGAGATATTACTGTTTGTGCATTTACAATATTCATTGATTTTTGCCATTGAAAAACGTCCAGAAATGTTTGAAGCTACTGACTGAATGAAAGGAGCTGGCATCTCACTCTCTTTGAATCT
Organism: Phyllobates terribilis; assembly: GCF_046119375.1. Classification (NCBI taxonomy): domain Eukaryota; kingdom Metazoa; phylum Chordata; class Amphibia; order Anura; family Dendrobatidae; genus Phyllobates; species Phyllobates terribilis. The sequence continues at coordinate 28,887 of NW_027366638.1, read as the reverse complement.
TCTTTATCATGCTAGGATTAGCAGGAAAAAGCAAAAAATTTCAGAATTGCACCTTGCAATGTGGAGATATTACTGTTTGTGCATTTACAATATTCATTGATTTTTGCCATTGAAAAACGTCCAGAAATGTTTGAAGCTACTGACTGAATGAAAGGAGCTGGCATCTCACTCTCATTGAATCTTCTTTAACATGCTAGGATTAGCAGGAAAAAGCAAAAAATTTCAGAATTGCACCTTGCAATGTGGAGATATTACTGTTTGTGCATTTACAATATTCATTGATTTTTGCCATTGAAAAATGTCCAGAAATGTTTGAAGCTACTGACTGAATGAAAGGAGCTGGCATCTCACTCTCTTTGAATCTTCTTTATCATGCTAGGATTAGCAGGAAAAAGCAAAAAATTTCAGAATTGCACCTTGCAATGTGGAGATATTACTGTTTGTGCATTTACAATATTCATTGATTTTTGCCATTGAAAAACGTCCAGAAATGTTTGAAGCTACTGACTGAATGAAAGGAGCTGGCATCTCACTCTCTTTGAATCTTCTTTATCATGCTAGGATTAGCAGGAAAAAGCAAAAAATTTCAGAATTGCACCTTGCAATGTGGAGATATTACTGTTTGTGCATTTACAATATTCATTGATTTTTGCCATTGAAAAATGTCCAGAAATGTTTGAAGCTACTGACTGAATGAAAGGAGCTGGCATCTCACTCTCTTTGAATCTTCTTTATCATGCTGGGATTAGCAGGAAAAAGCAAAAAATTTCAGAATTGCACCTTGCAATGTGGAGATATTACTGTTTGTGCATTTACAATATTCATTGATTTTTGCCATTGAAAAACGTCCAGAAATGTTTGAAGCTACTGACTGAATGAAAGGAGCTGGCATCTCACTCTCTTTGAATCTTCTTTATCATGCTAGGATTAGCAGGAAAAAGCAAAAAATTTCAGAATTGCACCTTGCAATGTGGAGATATTACTGTTTGTGCATTTACAATATTCATTGATTTTTGCCATTGAAAAATGTCCAGAAATGTTTGAAGCTACTGACTGAATGAAAGGAGCTGGCATCTCACTCTCTTTGAATCTTCTTTATCATGCTAGGATTATCAGGAAAAAGCAAAAAATTTCAGAATTGCACCTTGCAATGTGGAGATATTACTGTTTGTGCATTTACAATATTCATTGATTTTTGCCATTGAAAAATGTCCAGAAATGTTTGAAGCTACTGACTGAATGAAAGGAGCTGGCATCTCACTCTCTTTGAATCTTCTTTATCATGCTAGGATTAGCAGGAAAAAGCAAAAAATTTCAGAATTGCACCTTGCAATGTGGAGATATTACTGTTTGTGCATTTACAATATTCATTGATTTTTGCCATTGAAAAACATCATGTTATTCATATACCAGAAATGTTTGAAGCTACTGACTGAATGAAAGGAGCTGGCATCTCACTCTCTTTGAATCTGCTTTATCATGCTAGGATTAGCAGGAAAAAGCAAAAAATTTCAGAATTGCACCTTGCAATGTGGAAATATTACTGTTTGTGCATTTACAATATTCATTGATTTTTGACTTTGAAAAACGTCCAGAAATGTTTGAAGCTACTGACTGAATGAAAGGAGCTGGCATCTCACTCTCTTTGAATCTTCTTTATCATGCTAGGATTAGCAGGAAAAAGCAAAAAATTTCAGAATTGCACCTTGCAATGTGGAGATATTACTGTTTGTGCATTTACAATATTCATTGATTTTTGCCATTGAAAAACGTCCAGAAATGTTTGAAGCTACTGACTGAATGAAAGGAGCTGGCATCTCACTCTCTTTGAATCTTCTTTATCATGCTAGGATTAGCAGGAAAAAGCAAAAAATTTCAGAATTGCACCTTGCAATGTGGAGATATTACTGTTTGTGCATTTACAATATTCATTGATTTTTGCCATTGAAAAACGTCCAGAAATGTTTGAAGCTACTGACTGAATGAAAGGAGCTGGCATCTCACTCTCTTTGAATCTTCTTTATCATGCTAGGATTAGCAGGAAAAAGCAAAAAATTTCAGAATTGCACCTTGCAATGTGGAGATATTACTGTTTGTGCATTTACAATATTCATTGATTTTTGCCATTGAAAAACGTCCAGAAATGTTTGAAGCTACTGACTGAATGAAAGGAGCTGGCATCTCACTCTCTTTGAATCTTCTTTATCATGCTAGGATTAGCAGGAAAAAGCAAAAAATTTCAGAATTGCACCTTGCAATGTGGAGATATTACTGTTTGTGCATTTACAATATTCATTGATTTTTGCCATTGAAAAATGTCCAGAAATGTTTGAAGCTACTGACTGAATGAAAGGAGCTGGCATCTCAATCTCTTTGAATCTTCTTTATCATGCTAGGATTAGCAGGAAAAAGCAAAAAATTTCAGAATTGCACCTTGCAATGTGGAGATATTACTGTTTGTGCATTTACAATATTCATTGATTTTTGCCATTGAAAAACATCCAGAAATGTTTGAAGCTACTGACTGAATGAAAGGAGCTGGCATCTCACTCTCTTTGAATCTTCTTTATCATGCCAGGATTAGCAGGAAAAAGCAAAAAATTTCAGAATTGCACCTTGCAATGTGGAGATATTACTGTTTGTGCATTTACAATATTCATTGATTTTTGCCATTGAAAAACGTCCAGAAATGTTTGAAGCTACTGACTGAATGAAAGGAGCTGGCATCTCACTCTCTTTGAATCTTCTTTATCATGCTAGGATTAGCAGGAAAAAGCAAAAAATTTCAGAATTGCACCTTGCAATGTGGAGATATTACTGTTTGTGCATTTACAATATTCATTGATTTTTGCCATTGAAAAACATCATGTTATTCATATACCAGAAATGTTTGAAGCTACTGACTGAATGAAAGGAGCAGGCATCTCACTCTCTTTGAATCCTCTTTATCATGCTAGGATTAGCAGGAAAAAGCAAAAAATTTCAGAATTGCACCTTGCAATGTGGAGATATTACTGTTTGTGCATTTACAATATTCATTGATTTTTGCCATTGAAAAACGTCCAGAAATGTTTGAAGCTACTGACTGAATGAAAGGAGCTGGCATCTCACTCTCTTTGAACCTTCTTTATCATGCTAGGATTAGCAGGAAAAAGCAAAAAATTTCAGAATTGCACCTTGCAATGTGGAGATATTACTGTTTGTGCATTTACAATATTCATTGATTTTTGCCATTGAAAAACGTCCAGAAATGTTTGAAGCTACTGACTGAATGAAAGGAGCTGGCATCTCACTCTCTTTGAATCTTCTTTATCATGCTAGGATTAGCAGGAAAAAGCAAACAATTTCAGAATTGCACCTTGCAATGTGGAGATATTACTGTTTGTGCATTTACAATATTCATTGATTTTTGCCATTGAAAAACGTCCAGAAATGTTTGAAGCTACTGACTGAATGAAAGGAGCTGGCATCTCACTCTCTTTGAATCTTCTTTATCATGCTAGGATTAGCAGGAAAAAGCAAAAAATTTCAGAATTGCACCTTGCAATGTGGAGATATTACTGTTTGTGCATTTACAATATTCATTGATTTTTGCCATTGAAAAACGTCCAGAAATGTTTGAAGCTACTGACTGAATGAAAGGAGCTGGCATCTCACTCTCTTTGATTCTTCTTTATCATGCTAGGATTAGCAGGAAAAAGCAAAAAATTTCAGAATTGCACCTTGCAATGTGGAGATATTACTGTTTGTGCATTTACAATATTCATTGATTTTTGCCATTGAAAAACATCATGTTATTCATATACCAGAAATGTTTGAAGCTACTGACTGAATGAAAGGAGCTGGCATCTCACTCTCTTTGAATCTTCTTTATCATGCTAGGATTAGCAGGAAAAAGCAAAAAATTTCAGAATTGCACCTTGCAATGTGGAGATATTACTGTTTGTGCATTTACAATATTCATTGATTTTTGCTATTGAAAAACGTCCAGAAATGTTTGAAGCTACTGACTGAATGAAAGCAGCTGGCATCTCACTCTCTTTGAATCTTCTTTATCATGCTAGGATTAGCAGGAAAAAGCAAAAAATTTCAGAATTGCACCTTGCAATGTGGAGATATTACTGTTTGTGCATTTACAATATTCATTGATTTTTGCCATTGAAAAACGTCCAGAAATGTTTGAAGCTACTGACTGAATGAAAGGAGCTGGCATCTCACTCTCTTTGAATCTTCTTTATCATGCTAGGATTAGCAGGAAAAAGCAAAAAATTTCAGAATTGCACCTTGCAATGTGGAGATATTACTGTTTGTGCATTTACAATATTCATTGATTTTTGCCATTGAAAAACGTCCAGAAATGTTTGAAGCTACTGACTGAATGAAAGCAGCTGGCATCTCACTCTCTTTGAATCTTCTTTATCATGCTAGGATTAGCAGGAAAAAGCAAAAAATTTCAGAATTGCACCTTGCAATGCGGAGATATTACTGTTTGTGCATTTACAATATTCATTGATTTTTGCCATTGAAAAACGTCCAGAAATGTTTGAAGCTACTGACTGAATGAAAGGAGCTGGCATCTCACTCTCTTTGAATCTTCTTTATCATGCTAGGATTAGCAGGAAAAAGCAAAAAATTTCAGAATTGCACCTTGCAATGTGGAGATATTACTGTTTGTGCATTTACAATATTCATTGATTTTTGCCATTGAAAAACTTCCAGAAATGTTTGAAGCTACTGACTGAATGAAAGGAGCTGGCATCTCACTCTCTTTGAATCTTCTTTATCATGCTAGGATTAGCAGGAAAAAGCAAAAAAATTCAGAATTGCACCTTGCAATGTGGAGATATTACTGTTTGTGCATTTACAATATTCATTGATTTTTGCCATTGAAAAACGTCCAGAAATGTTTGAAGCTACTGACTGAATGAAAGGAGCTGGCATCTCACTCTCTTTGAATCTTCTTTATCATGCTAGGATTAGCAGGAAAAAGCAAAAAATTTCAGAATTGCACCTTGCAATGTGGAGATATTACTGTTTGTGCATTTACAATATTCATTGATTTTTGCCATTGAAAAACATCATGTTATTCATATACCAGAAATGTTTGAAGCTACTGACTGAATGAAAGGAGATGGCATCTCACTCTCTTTGAATCTTCTTTATCATGCTAGTATTAGCAGGAAAAAGCAAAAAATTTCAGAATTGCACCTTGCAATGTGGAGATATTACTGTTTGTGCATTTACAATATTCATTGATTTTTGCCATTGAAAAACATCATGTTATTCATATACCAGAAATGTTTGAAGCTACTGACTGAATGAAAGGAGCTGGCATCTCACTCTCTTTGAATCTTCTTTATCATGCTAGGATTAGCAGGAAAAAGCAAAAAATTTCAGAATTGCACCTTGCAATGTGGAGATATTACTGTTTGTGCATTTACAATATTCATTGATTTTTGCCATTGAAAAACATCATGTTATTCATATACCAGAAATGTTTGAAGCTACTGACTGAATGAAAGGAGCAGGCATCTCACTCTCTTTGAATCCTCTTTATCATGCTAGGATTAGCAGGAAAAAGCAAAAAATTTCAGAATTGCACCTTGCAATGTGGAGATATTACTGTTTGTGCATTTACAATATTCATTGATTTTTGCCATTGAAAAACGTCCAGAAATGTTTGAAGCTACTGACTGAATGAAAGGAGCTGGCATCTCACTCTCTTTGAACCTTCTTTATCATGCTAGGATTAGCAGGAAAAAGCAAAAAATTTCAGAATTGCACCTTGCAATGTGGAGATATTACTGTTTGTGCATTTACAATATTCATTGATTTTTGCCATTGAAAAACGTCCAGAAATGTTTGAAGCTACTGACTGAATGAAAGGAGCTGGCATCTCACTCTCTTTGAATCTTCTTTATCATGCTAGGATTAGCAGGAAAAAGCAAACAATTTCAGAATTGCACCTTGCAATGTGGAGATATTACTGTTTGTGCATTTACAATATTCATTGATTTTTGCCATTGAAAAACGTCCAGAAATGTTTGAAGCTACTGACTGAATGAAAGGAGCTGGCATCTCACTCTCTTTGAATCTTCTTTATCATGCTAGGATTAGCAGGAAAAAGCAAAAAATTTCAGAATTGCACCTTGCAATGTGGAGATATTACTGTTTGTGCATTTACAATATTCATTGATTTTTGCCATTGAAAAACGTCCAGAAATGTTTGAAGCTACTGACTGAATGAAAGGAGCTGGCATCTCACTCTCTTTGATTCTTCTTTATCATGCTAGGATTAGCAGGAAAAAGCAAAAAATTTCAGAATTGCACCTTGCAATGTGGAGATATTACTGTTTGTGCATTTACAATATTCATTGATTTTTGCCATTGAAAAACATCATGTTATTCATATACCAGAAATGTTTGAAGCTACTGACTGAATGAAAGGAGCTGGCATCTCACTCTCTTTGAATCTTCTTTATCATGCTAGGATTAGCAGGAAAAAGCAAAAAATTTCAGAATTGCACCTTGCAATGTGGAGATATTACTGTTTGTGCATTTACAATATTCATTGATTTTTGCCATTGAAAAACTCATGTTATTCATATACCAGAAATGTTTGAAGCTACTGACTGAATGAAAGGAGCTGGCATCTCACTCTCTTTGAATCTTCTTTATCAAGCTAGGATTAGCAGGAAAAAGCAAACAATTTCAGAATTGCACCTTGCAATGTGGAGATATTACTGTTTGTGCATTTACAATATTCATTGATTTTTGCCATTGAAAAACGTCCAGAAATGTTTGAAGCTACTGACTGAATGAAAGGAGCTGGCATCTCACTCTCTTTGAATCTTCTTTATCATGCTAGGATTAGCAGGAAAAAGCAAAAAATTTCAGAATTGCACCTTGCAATGTGGAGATATTACTGTTTGTGCATTTACAATATTCATTGATTTTTGCCATTGAAAAACGTCCAGAAATGTTTGAAGCTACTGACTGAATGAAAGCAGCTGGCATCTCACTCTCTTTGAATCTTCTTTATCATGCTAGGATTAGCAGGAAAAAGCAAAAAATTTCAGAATTGCACCTTGCAATGCGGAGATATTACTGTTTGTGCATTTACAATATTCATTGATTTTTGCCATTGAAAAACGTCCAGAAATGTTTGAAGCTACTGACTGAATGAAAGGAGCTGGCATCTCACTCTCTTTGAATCTTCTTTATCATGCTAGGATTAGCAGGAAAAAGCAAAAAATTTCAGAATTGCACATTGCAATGTGGAGATATTACTGTTTGTGCATTTACAATATTCATTGATTTTTGCCATTGAAAAACTTCCAGAAATGTTTGAAGCTACTGACTGAATGAAAGGAGCTGGCATCTCACTCTCTTTGAATCTTCTTTATCATGCTAGGATTAGCAGGAAAAAGCAAAAAAATCCAGAATTGCAACCTTGCAATGTGGAGATATTACTGTTTGTGCATTTACAATATTCATTGATTTTTGCCATTGAAAAACGTCCAGAAATGTTTGAAGCTACTGACTGAATGAAAGGAGCTGGCATCTCACTCTCTTTGAATCTTCTTTATCATGCTAGGATTAGCAGGAAAAAGCAAAAAATTTCAGAATTGCACCTTGCAATGTGGAGATATTACTGTCTTGTGCATTTACAATATTCATTGATTTTGCCATTGAAAAACGTCCAGAAATGTTTGAAGCTACTGACTGAATGAAAGCAGCTGGCATCTCACTCTCTTTGAATCTTCTTTATCATGCTAGGATTAGCAGGAAAAAGCAAAAAATTTCAGAATTGCACCTTGCAATGCGGAGATATTACTGTTTGTGCATTTACAATATTCATTGATTTTTGCCATTGAAAAACGTCCAGAAATGTTTGAAGCTACTGACTGAATGAAAGGAGCTGGCATCTCACTCTCTTTGAATCTTCTTTATCATGCTAGGATTAGCAGAAAAAGCAAAAAAATTTCAGAATTGCACATTGCAATGTGGAGATATTACTGTTTGTGCATTTACAATATTCATTGAATTTTGCCATTGAAAAACTTCCAGAAATGTTTGAAGCTACTGACTGAATGAAAGGAGCTGGCATCTCACTCTCTTTTGAATCTTCTTTATCATGCTAGGATTAGCAGGAAAAAGCAAAAAAATCCAGAATTGCACCTTGCAATGTGGAGATATTACTGTTTGTGCATTTACAATATTCATTGATTTTTGCATTGAAAAACGTCAGAAATGTTTGAAGCTACTGACTGAATGAAAGGAGCTGGCATCTCACTCTCTTTGAATCTTCTTTATCATGCTAGGATTAGCAGGAAAAAGCAAAAAATTTCAGAATTGCACCTTGCAATGTGGAGATATTACTGTTTGTGCATTTACAATATTCATTGATTTTTGCCATTGAAAAACATCATGTTATTCATATACCAGAAATGTTTGAAGCTACTGACTGAATGAAAGGAGATGGCATCTCACTCTCTTTGAATCTTCTTTATCATGCTAGTATTAGCAGGAAAAAGCAAAAAATTTCAGAATTGCACTTGCAATGTGGAGATATTACTGTTTGTGCATTTACAATATTCATTGATTTTTGCCATTGAAAAACATCATGTTATTCATATACCAGAAATGTTTGAAGCTACTGACTGAATGAAAGGAGGCGGGCATCTCACTCTCTTTGAATCTTCTTTATCATGCTAGGATTAGCAGGAAAAAGCAAAAAATTTCAGAATTGCACCTTGCAATGTGGAGATATTACTGTTTGTGCATTACAATATTCATTGATTTTTGCCATTGAAAATATCATGTTATTCATATACCAGAAATGTTTGAAGCTACTGACTGAATGAAAGGATCTGCATCTCACTCTCTTTGAATCTTCTTTATCATGCTAGGATTAGCAGGAAAAAGCAAAAAAATTCAGAATTGCACCTTGCAATGCGGAGATATTACTGTTTGTGCATTTACAATATTCATTGATTTTTGCCATTGAAAAACGTCCAGAAATGTTTGAAGCTACTGACTGAATGAAAGGAGCTGGCATCTCCACTCTCTTTGAATCTTCTTTATCATGCTAGGATTAGCAGGAAAAAGCAAAAAATTTCAGAATTGCACCTTGCAATGTGGAGATATTACTGTTTGTGCATTTACAATATTCATTGATTTTGCCATTGAAAAACGTCCAGAAATGTTTGAAGCTACTGACTGAATGAAAGGGAGCTGGCATCTCACCTCTCTTTGAATCTTCTTTATCATGCTAGGATTAGCAGGAAAAAAGCAAAAAATTTCAGAATTGCACCTTGCAATGTGGAGATATTACTGTTTGTGCATTTACAATATTCATTGATTTTTGCCATTGAAAAACATCATGTTATTCATATAACAGAATTGTTGAAGCTACTGACTGAATGAAAGGAGCTGGCATCTCACTCTCTTTGAATCTTCTTTATCATGCTAGGATTAGCAGGAAAAGCAAAAATTTCAGAATTGCACCTTGCAATGTGGAGATATTACTGTTTGTGCATTTACAATATTCATTGATTTTTGCCATTGAAAACATCATGTTATTCATATACCAGAAATGTTTGAAGCTACTGACTGAATGAAAGGAGCTGGCATCTCACTCTCTTTGAATCTTCTTTATCATGCTAGGATTAGCAGGAAAAAGCAAAAAAATTTCAGAATTGCACCTTGCAATGTGAGATATTACTGTTTGTGCATTTACAATATTCATTGATTTTTGCCATTGAAAAACATCATGTTATTCATATACCAGAAATGTTTGAAGCTACTGACTGAATGAAAGGAGCTGGCATCTCACTCTCTTTGAATCTTCTTTATCATGCCTAGGATTAGCAGGAAAAAGCAAAAAATTTCAGAATTTGCACCTTGCAATGATGGAGATATTACTGTTTGTGCATTTGATTTTTGCCATTGAAAAACGTCCAGAAATGTTTGAAGCTACTGACTGAATGAAAGGAGCTGGCATCTCACTCTCTTTGAATCTTCTTTATCATGCTAGGATTAGCAGAAAAAGCAAAAATTTCAGAATTGCACCTTGCAATGTGGAGATATTACTGTTTGTGCATTTACAATATTCATTGATTTTTGCCATTGAAAACCATCACGTCATTCATATACCAGAAATGTTTGAAGCTACTGACTGAATGAAAGGAGCTGGCATCTCACTCTCTTTGAATCTTCTTTATCATGCTAGGATTAGCAGGAAAAAGCAAAAAATTTCAGAATTGCACCTTGCAATGTGGAGATATTACTGTTTGTGCATTTACAATATTCATTGATTTTTGCCATTGAAAAACGTCCAGAAATGTTTGAAGCTACTGACTGAATGAAAGGAGCTGGCATCTCACTCTCTTTGAATCTTCTTTATCATGCTAGGATTAGCAGGAAAAAGCAAAAAATTTCAGAATTGCACCTTGCAATGTGGAGATATTACTGTTTGTGCATTTACAATATTCATTGATTTTTGCCATTGAAAAACGTCCAGAATGTTTGAAGCTACTGACTGAATGAAAGGAGCTGGCATCTCACTCTCTTTGAATCTTCTTTATCATGCTAGGATTAGCAGGAAAAGCAAAAAATTTCAGAATTGCACCTTGCAATGTGGAGATATTACTGTTTGTGCATTTACAATATTCATTGATTTTTGCCATTGAAAAACGTCCAGAAATGTTTGAAGCTACTGACTGAATGAAAGGAGCTGGCATCTCACTCTCTTTGAATCTTCTTTATCATGCTAGGATTAGCAGGAAAAAGCAAAAAATTTCAGAATTGCACCTTGCAATGTGGAGATATTACTGTTTGTGCATTTACAATATTCATTGATTTTTGCCATTGAAAAACGTCCAGAAATGTTTGAAGCTACTGACTGAATGAAAGGAGCTGGCATCTCACTCTCTTTGAATCTTCTTTATCATGCTAGGATTAGCAGGAAAAAGCAAAAAATTTCAGAATTGGACCTTGCAATGTGGAGATATTACTGTTTGTGCATTTACAATATTCATTGATTTTTGCCATTGAAAAACGTCCAGAAATGTTTGAAGCTACTGACTGAATGAAAGGAGCTGGCATCTCACTCTTTTGAATCTTCTTTATCATGCTAGGATTAGCAGGAAAAGCAAAAATTTCAGAATTGCACCTTGCAATGTGGAGATATTACTGTTTGTGCATTTACAATATTCATTGATTTTTGCCATTGAAAAACGTCCAGAAATGTTTGAAGCTACTGACTGAATGAAAGGAGCTGGCATCTCACTCTCTTTGAATCTTCTTTATCATGCTAGGATTAGCAGGAAAAAGCAAAAAATTTCAGAATTGCACCTTGCAATGTGGAGATATTACTGTTTGTGCATTTACAATATTCATTGATTTTTGCCATTGAAAAACGTCCAGAAATGTTTGAAGCTACTGACTGAATGAAAGGAGCTGGCATCTCACTCTCTTTGAATCTTCTTTATCATGCTAGGATTAGCAGGAAAAAGCAAAAAATTTCAGAATTGCACCTTGCAATGTGGAGATATTACTGTTTGTGCATTTACAATATTCATTGATTTTTGCCATTGAAAAACATCATGTTATCATATACCAGAAATGTTTGAAGCTACTGACTGAATGAAAGGAGCTGGCATCTCACTCTCTTTGAATCTTCTTTATCATGCTAGGATTAGCAGGAAAAAGCAAAAAATTTCAGAATTGCACCTTGCAATGTGGAGATATTACTGTTTGTGCATTTACAATATTCATTGATTTTTGCCATTGAAAAACGTCCAGAAATGTTTGAAGCTACTGACTGAATGAAAGGAGCTGGCATCTCACTCTCTTTGAATCTTCTTTATCATGCTAGGATTAGCAGGAAAAAGCAAAAAATTTCAGAATTGCACCTTGCAATGTGGAGATATTACTGTTTGTGCATTTACAATATTCATTGATTTTTGCCATTGAAAAACATCATGTTATTCATATACCAGAAATGTTTGAAGCTACTGACTGAATGAAAGGAGCTGGCATCTCACTCTCTTTGAATCTTCTTTATCATGCTAGGATTAGCAGGAAAAAGCAAAAAATTTCAGAATTGCACCTTGCAATGTGGAGATATTACTGTTTGTGCATTTACAATATTCATTGATTTTTGCCATTGAAAAACGTCCAGAAATGTTTGAAGCTACTGACTGAATGAAAGGAGCTGGCATCTCACTCTCTTTGAATCTTCTTTATCATGCTAGGATTAGCAGGAAAAAGCAAAAAATTTCAGAATTGCACCTTGCAATGTGGAGATATTACTGTTTGTGCATTTACAATATTCATTGATTTTTGCCATTGAAAAACGTCCAGAAATGTTTGAAGCTACTGACTGAATGAAAGGAGCTGGCATCTCACTCTCTTTGAATCTTCTTTATCATGCTAGGATTAGCAGGAAAAAGCAAAAAATTTCAGAATTGCACCTTGCAATGTGGAAATATTACTGTTTGTGCATTTACAATATTCATTGATTTTTGCCATTGAAAAACATCATGTTATTCATATACCAGAAATGTTTGAAGCTACTGACTGAATGAAAGGAGCTGGCATCTCACTCTCTTTGAATCTTCTTTATCATGCTAGGATTAGCAGGAAAAAGCAAAAAATTTCAGAATTGCACCTTGCAATGTGGAGATATTACTGTTTGTGCATTTACAATATTCATTGATTTTTGCCATTGAAAAACGTCCAGAAATGTTTGAAGCTACTGACTGAATGAAAGGAGCTGGCATGTCACTCTCTTTGAATCTTCTTTATCATGCTAGGATTAGCAGGAAAAAGCAAAAAATTTCAGAATTGCACCTTGCAATGTGGAGATATTACTGTTTGTGCATTTACAATATTCATTGATTTTTGCCATTGAAAAACATCATGTTATTCATATACCAGAAATGTTTGAAGCTACTGACTGAATGAAAGGAGCTGGCATCTCACTCTCTTCGAATCTTCTTTATCATGCTAGGATTAGCAGGAAAAAGCAAAAAATTTCAGAATTGCACCTTGCAATGTGGAGATATTACTGTTTGTGCATTTACAATATTCATTGATTTTTGCCATTGAAAAACGTCCAGAAATGTTTGAAGCTACTGACTGAATGAAAGGAGCTGGCATCTCACTCTCTTTGAATCTTCTTTATCATGCTAGGATTAGCAGGAAAAAGCAAAAAATTTCAGAATTGCACCTTGCAATGTGGAGATATTACTGTTTGTGCATTTACAATATTCATTGATTTTTGCCATTGAAAAATTGTTATTCATTACCCAGAAATGTTTGAAGCTACTGACTGAATGAAAGGAGCTGGCATCTCACTCTCTTTGAATCTTCTTTATCATGCTAGGATTAGCAGGAAAAAGCAAAAAATTTCAGAATTGCACCTTGCAATGTGGAGATATTACTGTTTGTGCATTTACAATATTCATTGATTTTTGCCATTGAAAAACATCCAGAAATGTTTGAAGCTACTGACTGAATGAAAGGAGCTGGCATCTCACTCTCTTTGAATCTTCTTTATCATGCTAGGATTAGCAGGAAAAAGCAAAAAATTTCAGAATTGCACCTTGCAATGTGGAGATATTACTGTTTGTGCATTTACAATATTCATTGATTTTTGCCATTGAAAAACATCATGTTATTCATATACCAGAAATGTTTGAAGCTACTGACTGAATGAAAGGAGCTGGCATCTCACTCTCTTTGAATCTTCTTTATCATGCTAGGATTAGCAGGAAAAAGCAAAAAATTTCAGAATTGCACCTTGCAATGTGGAGATATTACTGTTTGTGCATTTACAATATTCATTGATTTTTGCCATTGAAAAACATCATGTTATTCATATACCAGAAATGTTTGAAGCTACTGACTGAATGAAAGGAGCTGGCATCTCACTCTCTTTGAATCTTCTTTATCATGCTAGGATTAGCAGGAAAAAGCAAAAAATTTCAGAATTGCACCTTGCAATGTGGAGATATTACTGTTTGTGCATTTACAATATTCATTGATTTTTGCCATTGAAAACATCATATTATTCATACATTATGCATAAAGAAATGTTTGAAGCTACTGACTGAATGAAAGGAGCTGGCATCTCACTCTCTTTGAATCTTCTTTATCATGCTAGGATTAGCAGGAAAAAGCAAAAAATTTCAGAATTGCACCTTGCAATGTGGAGATATTACTGTTTGTGCATTTACAATATTCATTGATTTTTGCCATTGAAAAACATCATGTTATTCATATACCAGAAATGTTTGAAGCTACTGACTGAATGAAAGGAGCTGGCATCTCACTCTCTTTGAATCTTCTTTATCATGCTAGGATTAGCAGGAAAAAGCAAAAAATTTCTGAATTGCACCTTGCAATGTGGAGATATTACTGTTTGTGCATTTACAATATTCATTGATTTTTGCCATTGAAAAACGTCCAGAAATGTTTGAAGCTACTGACTGAATGAAAGGAGCTGGCATCTCACTCTCTTTGAATCTTCTTTATCATGCTAGGATTAGCAGGAAAAAGCAAAAATTTCAGAATTGCACCTTGCAATGTGGAGATATTACTGTTTGTGCATTTACAATATTCATTGATTTTTGCCATTGAAAAATGTCCAGAAATGTTTGAAGCTACTGACTGAATGAAAGGAGCTGGCATCTCACTCTCTTTGAATCTTCTTTATCATGCTAGGATTAGCAGGAAAAGCAAAAAATTTCAGAATTGCACCTTGCAATGTGGAGATATTACTGTTTGTGCATTTACAATATTCATTGATTTTTGCCATTGAAAAATGTCCAGAAATGTTTGAAGCTACTGACTGAATGAAAGGAGCTGGCATCTCACTCTCTTTGAATCTTCTTTATCATGCTAGGATTAGCAGGAAAAGCAAAAAATTTCAGAATTGCACCTTGCAATGTGGAGATATTACTGTTTGTGCATTTACAATATTCATTGATTTTTGCCATTGAAAAACGTCCAGAAATGTTTGAAGCTACTGACTGAATGAAAGGAGCTGGCATCTCACTCTCTTTGAATCTTCTTTATCATGCTAGGATTAGCAGGAAAAAGCAAAAAATTTCAGAATTGCACCTTGCAATGTGGAGATATTACTGTTTGTGCATTTACAATATTCATTGATTTTTGCCATTGAAAAACGTTATCATATACCAGAAATGTTTGAAGCTACTGACTGAATGAAAGGAGCTGGCATCTCACTCTCTTTGAATCTTCTTTATCATGCTAGGATTAGCAGGAAAAGGCAAAAAATTTCAGAATTGCACCTTGCAATGTGGAGATATTACTGTTTGTGCATTTACAATATTCATGATTTTTGCCATTGAAAACGTCCAGAAATGTTTGAAGCTACTGACTGAATGAAAGGAGCTGGCATCTCACTCTCTTTGAATCTTCTTTATCATGCTAGGATTAGCAGGAAAAAGCAAAAAATTTTCAGAATTGCACCTTGCAATGTGGAGATATTACTGTTTGTGCATTTACAATATTCATTTGATTTTTGCCATTGAAAAACGTCCAGAAATGTTTGAAGCTACTGACTGAATGAAAGGAGCTGGCATCTCACTCTCTTTGAATCTTCTTTATCATGCTAGGATTAGCAGGAAAAAGCAAAAAATTTCAGAATTGCACCTTGCAATGTGGAGATATTACTGTTTGTGCATTTACAATATTCATTGATTTTTGCCATTGAAAAACGTCCAGAAATGTTTGAAGCTACTGACTGAATGAAAGGAGCTGGCATCTCACTCTCTTTGAATCTTCTTTATCATGCTAGGATTAGCAGGAAAAAGCAAAAAATTTCAGAATTGCACCTTGCAATGTGGAGATATTACTGTTTGTGCATTTACAATATTCATTGATTTTTGCCATTGAAAAACTGTCCAGAAATGTTTGAAGCTACTGACTGAATGAAAGGAGCTGGCATCTCACTCTCTTTGAATCTTCTTTATCATGCTAGGATTAGCAGGAAAAGCAAAAAATTTCAGAATTGCACCTTGCAATGTGGAGATATTACTGTTTGTGCATTTACAATATTCATTGATTTTGCCATTGAAAAACGTCCAGAAATGTTTGAAGCTACTGACTGAATGAAAGGAGCTGGCATCTCACTCTCTTTGAATCTTCTTTATCATGCTAGGATTAGCAGGAAAAAGCAAAAAATTTCAGAATTGCACCTTGCAATGTGGAGATATTACTGTTTGTGCATTTACAATATTCATTGATTTTTGCCATTGAAAAACATCATGTTATTCATATACCAGAAATGTTGAAGCTACTGACTGAATGAAAGGAGCTGGCATCTCACTCTCTTTGAATCTTCTTTATCATGCTAGGATTAGCAGGAAAACCAAAAAATTTCAGAATTGCACCTTGCAATGTGGAGATATTACTGTTTGTGCATTTACAATATTCATTGATTTTTGCCATTGAAAAACGTCCAGAAATGTTTGAAGCTACTGACTGAATGAAAGGAGCTGGCATCTCACTCTCTTTGAATCTTCTTTATCATGCTAGGATTAGCAGGAAAAAGCAAAAATTTCAGAATTGCACCTTGCAATGTGGAGATATTACTGTTTGTGCATTTACAATATTCATTGATTTTTGCCATTGAAAAACATCCAGAAATGTTTGAAGCTACTGACTGAATGAAAGGAGCTGGCATCTCACTCTCTTTGAATCTTCTTTATCATGCTAGGATTAGCAGGAAAAAGCAAAAAAATTTCAGAATTGCACCTTGCAATGTGGAGATATTACTGTTTGTGCATTTACAATATTCATTGATTTTTGCCATTGAAAAACGTCCAGAAATATTTGAAGCTACTGACTGAATGAAAGGAGCTGGCATCTCACTCTCATTGAATCTTCTTTATCATGCTAGGATTAGCAGGAAAAAGCAAAAAATTTCAGAATTGCACCTTGCAATGTGGAGATATTACTGTTTGTGCATTTACAATATTCATTGATTTTTGCCATTGAAAACGTCCAGAAATGTTTGAAGCTACTGACTGAATGAAAGGAGCTGGCATCTCACTCTCTTTGAATCTTCTTTATCATGCTAGGATTAGCAGGAAAAAGCAAAAAATTTCAGAATTGCACCTTGCAATGTGGAGATATTACTGTTTGTGCATTTACAATATTCATTGATTTTTGCCATTGAAAAACGTCCAGAAATGTTTGAAGCTACTGACTGAATGAAAGGAGCTGGCATCTCACTCTCTTTGAATCTTCTTTATCATGCTAGGATTAGCAGGAAAAGCAAAAAATTTCAGAATTGCACCTTGCAATGTGGAGATATTACTGTTTGTGCATTTACAATATTCATTGATTTTTGCCATTGAAAAACGTCCAGAAATGTTTGAAGCTACTGACTGAATGAAAGGAGCTGGCATCTCACTCTCTTTGAATCTTCTTTATCATGCTAGGATTAGCAGGAAAAAGCAAAAAATTTCAGAATTGCACCTTGCAATGTGGAGATATTACTGTTTGTGCATTTACAATATTCATTGATTTTTGCCATTGAAAAACGTTTTAGATCCAGAAATGTTTGAAGCTACTGACTGAATGAAAGGAGCTGGCATCTCACTCTCTTTGAATCTTCTTTATCATGCTAGGATTAGCAGGAAAAAGCAAAAAATTTCAGAATTGCACCTTGCAATGTGGAGATATTACTGTTTGTGCATTTACAATATTCATTGATTTTTGCCATTGAAAAAACAAGTTATTCATATACCAGAAATGTTTGAAGCTACTGACTGAATGAAAGGAGCTGGCATCTCACTCTCTTTGAATCTTCTTTATCATGCTAGGATTAGCAGGAAAAAGCAAAAAATTTCAGAATTGCACCTTGCAATGTGGAGATATTACTGTTTGTGCATTTACAATATTCATTGATTTTTGCCATTGAAAAACGTCCAGAAATGTTTGAAGCTACTGACTGAATGAAAGGAGCTGGCATCTCACTCTCTTTGAATCTTCTTTATCATGCTAGGATTAGCAGGAAAAAGCAAAAAATTTCAGAATTGCACCTTGCAATGTGGAGATATTACTGTTTGTGCATTTACAATATTCATTGATTTTTGCCATTAAAAACGTCCAGAAATGTTTGAAGCTACTGACTGAATGAAAGGAGCTGGCATCTCACTCTCTTTGAATCTTCTTTATCATGCTAGGATTAGCAGGAAAAAGCAAAAAATTTCAGAATTGCACCTTGCAATGTGGAGATATTACTGTTTGTGCATTTACAATATTCATTGATTTTTGCCATTGAAAAACGTCCAGAAATGTTTGAAGCTACTGACTGAATGAAAGGAGCTGGCATCTCACTCTCTTTGAATCTTCTTTATCATGCTAGGATTAGCAGGAAAAAGCAAAAAATTTCAGAATTGCACCTTGCAATGTGGAGATATTACTGTTTGTGCATTTACAATATTCATTGATTTTTGCCATTGAAAAACGTCCAGAAATGTTTGAAGCTACTGACTGAATGAAAGGAGCTGGCATCTCACTCTCTTTGAATCTTCTTTATCATGCTAGGATTAGCAGGAAAAGCAAAAAATTTCAGAATTGCACCTTGCAATGTGGAGATATTACTGTTTGTGCATTTACAATATTCATTGATTTTTGCCATTGAAAAACGTCCAGAAATGTTTGAAGCTACTGACTGAATGAAAGGAGCTGGCATCTCACTCTCTTTGAATCTTCTTTATCATGCTAGGATTAGCAGGAAAAAGCAAAAAATTTCAGAATTGCACCTTGCAATGTGGAGATATTACTGTTTGTGCATTTACAATATTCATTGATTTTTGCCATTGAAAAACGTCCAGAAATGTTTGAAGCTACTGACTGAATGAAAGGAGCTGGCATCTCACTCTCTTTGAATCTTCTTTATCATGCTAGGATTAGCAGGAAAAAGCAAAAAATTTCAGAATTGCACCTTGCAATGTGGAGATATTACTGTTTGTGCATTTACAATATTCATTGATTTTTAGCCATTGAAAAACGTCCAGAAATGTTTGAAGCTACTGACTGAATGAAAGGAGCTGGCATCTCACTCTCTTTGAATCTTCTTTATCATGCTAGGATTAGCAGGAAAAAGCAAACAATTTCAGAATTGCACCTTGCAATGTGGAGATATTACTGTTTGTGCATTTACAATATTCATTGATTTTTGCCATTGAAAAACATCAGTACCAGAAATGTTTGAAGCTACTGACGAATGAAAGGAGCTGGCATCTCACTCTCTTTGAATCTTCTTTATCATGCTAGGATTAGCAGGAAAAAGCAAAAAATTTCAGAATTGCACCTTGCAATGTGGAGATATTACTGTTTGGCATTTACAATATTCATTGATTTTTGCCATTGAAAAACGTCCAGAAATGTTTGAAGCTACTGACTGAATGAAAGGAGCTGGCATCTCACTCTCTTTGAATCTTCTTTATCATGCTAGGATTAGCAGGAAAAAGCAAAAAATTTCAGAATTGCACCTTGCAATGTGGAGATATTACTGTTTGTGCATTTACAATATTCATTGATTTTTGCCATTGAAAAACATCATGTTATTCATATACCAGAAATGTTTGAAGCTACTGACTGAATGAAAGGAGCTGGCATCTCACTCTCTTTGAATCTTCTTTATCATGCTAGGATTAGCAGGAAAAAGCAAAAAATTTCAGAATTGCACCTTGCAATGTGGAGATATTACTGTTTGTGCATTTACAATATTCATTGATTTTTGCCATTGAAAAACATCATGTTATTCATATACCAGAAATGTTTGAAGCTACTGACTGAATGAAAGGAGCTGGCATCTCACTCTCTTTGAATCTTCTTTATCATGCTAGGATTAGCAGGAAAAGCAAAAAATTTCAGAATTGCACCTTGCAATGTGGAGATATTACTGTTTGTGCATTTACAATATTCATTGATTTTTGCCATTGAAAAACCCAGAAATGTTTGAAGCTACTGACTGGAATGAAAGGAGCTGGCATCTCACTCTCTTTGAATCTTCTTTATCATGCTAGGATTAGCAGGAAAAAGCAAAAAATTCAGAATTGCACCTTGCAATGTGGAGATATTACTGTTTGTGCATTTACAATATTCATTGATTTTTGCCATTGAAAAACGTCCAGAAATGTTTGAAGCTACTGACTGAATGAAAGGAGCTGGCATCTCACTCTCTTTGAATCTTCTTTATCATGCTAGGATTAGCAGGAAAAAGCAAAACATTTCAGAATTGCACCTTGCAATGTGGAGATATTACTGTTTGTGCATTTACAATATTCATTGATTTTTGCATTGAAAAACATCATGTTATTCATATACCAGAAATGTTTGAAGCTACTGACTGAATGAAAGGAGCTGGCATCTCACTCTCTTTGAATCTTCTTTATCATGCTAGGATTAGCAGGAAAAAGCAAAAATTTCAGAATTGCACCTTGCAATGTGGAGATATTACTGTTTGTGCATTTACAATATTCATTGATTTTTGCCATTGAAAAAACATCATGTTATTCATATACCAGAAATGTTTGAAGCTACTGACTGAATGAAAGGAGCTGGCATCTCACTCTCTTTGAATCTTCTTTATCATGCTAGGATTAGCAGGAAAAAGCAAAAAATTTCAGAATTGCACCTTGCAATGTGGAGATATTACTGTTTGTGCATTTACAATATTCATTGATTTTTGCCATTGAAAAACATCCAGAAATGTTTGAAGCTACTGACTGAATGAAAGGAGCTGGCATCTCACTCTCTTTGAATCTTCTTTATCATGCTAGGATTAGCAGGAAAAAGCAAAAAATTTCAGAATTGCACCTTGCAATGTGGAGATATTACTGTTTGTGCATTTACAATATTCATTGATTTTTGCCATTGAAAAACATCATGTTATTCATATACCAGAAATGTTTGAAGCTACTGACTGAATGAAAGAGCTGGCATCTCACTCTCTTTGAATCTTCTTTATCATGCTAGGATTAGCAGGAAAAAGCAAAAAATTTCAGAATTGCACCTTGCAATGTGGAGATATTACTGTTTGTGCATTTACAATATTCATTGATTTTGCCATTGAAAAGCGTCCAGAAATGTTTGAAGCTACTGACTGAATGAAAGGAGCTGGCATCTCACTCTCTTTGAATCTTCTTTATCATGCTAGGATTAGCAGGAAAAAGCAAAAAATTTCAGAATTGCACCTTGCAATGTGGAGATATTACTGTTTGTGCATTTACAATATTCATTGATTTTTGCCATTGAAAAACATCATGTTATTCATATACCAGAAATGTTTGAAGCTACTGACTGAATGAAAGGAGCTGGCATCTCACTCTCTTTGCATCTTCTTTATCATGCTAGGATTAGCAGGAAAAAGCAAAAAATTTCAGAATTGCACCTTGCAATGTGGAGATATTACTGTTTGTGCATTTACAATATTCATTGATTTTTGCCATTGAAAAACGTCCAGAAATGTTTGAAGCTACTGACTGAATGAAAGGAGCTGGCATCTCACTCTCTTTGAATCTTCTTTATCATGCTAGGATTAGCAGGAAAAAGCAAAACATTTCAGAATTGCACCTTGCAATGTGGAGATATTACTGTTTGTGCATTTACAATATTCATTGATTTTTGCCATTGAAAAACATCATGTTATTCATATACCAGAAATGTTTGAAGCTACTGACTGAATGAAAGGAGCTGGCATCTCACTCTCTTTGAATCTTCTTTATCATGCTAGGATTAGCAGGAAAAAGCAAAAAATTTCAGAATTGCACCTTGCAATGTGGAGATATTACTGTTTGTGCATTTACAATATTCATTGATTTTTGCCATTGAAAAACATCATGTTATTCATATACCAGAAATGTTTGAAGCTACTGACTGAATGAAAGGAGCTGGCATCTCACTCTCTTTGAATCTTCTTTATCATGCTAGGATTAGCAGGAAAAAGCAAAAATTTCAGAATTGCACCTTGCAATGTGGAGATATTACTGTTTGTGCATTTACAATATTCATTGATTTTTGCCATTGAAAAACATCCAGAAATGTTTGAAGCTACTGACTGAATGAAAGGAGCTGGCATCTCACTCTCTTTGAATCTTCTTTATCATGCTAGGATTAGCAGGAAAAAGCAAAAAATTTCAGAATTGCACCTTGCAATGTGGAGATATTACTGTTTGTGCATTTACAATATTCATTGATTTTTGCCATTGAAAAACATCATGTTATTCATATACCAGAAATGTTTGAAGCTACTGACTGAATGAAAGAGCTGGCATCTCACTCTCTTTGAATCTTCTTTATCATGCTAGGATTAGCAGGAAAAAGCAAAAAATTTCAGAATTGCACCTTGCAATGTGGAGATATTACTGTTTGTGCATTTACAATATTCATTGATTTTTGCCATTGAAAAGCGTCCAGAAATGTTTGAAGCTACAGACTGAATGAAAGGAGCTGGCATCTCACTCTCTTTGAATCTTCTTTATCATGCTAGGATTAGCAGGAAAAAGCAAAAAATTTCAGAATTGCACCTTGCAATGTGGAGATATTACTGTTTGTGCATTTACAATATTCATTGATTTTTGCCATTGAAAAACGTCCAGAAATGTTTGAAGCTACTGACTGAATGAAAGGAGCTGGCATCTCACTCTCTTTGCATCTTCTTTATCATGCTAGGATTAGCAGGAAAAAGCAAAAATTTCAGAATTGCACCTTGCAATGTGGAGATATTACTGTTTGTGCATTTACAATATTCATTGATTTTTGCCATTGAAAAACGTCCAGAAATGTTTGAAGCTACTGACTGAATGAAAGGAGCTGGCATCTCACTCTCTTTGAATCTTCTTTATCATGCTAGGATTAGCAGGAAAAAGCAAAAAATTTCAGAATTGCACCTTGCAATGTGGAGATATTACTGTTTGTGCATTTACAATATTCATTGATTTTTGCCATTGAAAAACATCATGTTATTCATATACCAGAAATGTTTGAAGCTACTGACTGAATGAAAGGAGCTGGCATCTCACTCTCTTTGAATCTTCTTTATCATGCTAGGATTAGCAGGAAAAAGCAAAAAATTTCAGAATTGCACCTTGCAATGTGGAGATATTACTGTTTGTGCATTTACAATATTCATTGATTTTTGCCATTGAAAAACATCATGTTATTCATATACCAGAAATGTTTGAAGCTACTGACTGAATGAAAGGAGATGGCATCTCACTCTCTTTGAATCTTCTTTATCATGCTAGGATTAGCAGGAAAAAGCAAAAAATTTCAGAATTACACCTTGCAATGTGGAGATATTACTGTTTGTGCATTTACAATATTCATTGATTTTTGCCATTGAAAAACATCATGTTATTCATATACCAGAAATGTTTGAAGCTACTGACTGAATGAAAGCAGCTGGCATCTCACTCTCTTTGAATCTTCTTTATCATGCTAGGATTAGCAGGAAAAAGCAAAAAATTTCAGAATTGCACCTTGCAATGTGGAGATATTACTGTTTGTGCATTTACAATATTCATTGATTTTTGCCATTGAAAAACGTCCAGAAATGTTTGAAGCTACTGACTGAATGAAAGGAGCTGGCATCTCACTCTCTTTGAATCTTCTTTATCATGCTAGGATTAGCAGTAAAAAGCAAAAAATTTCAGAATTGCACCTTGCAATGTGGAGATATTACTGTTTGTGCATTTACAATATTCATTGATTTTTGCCATAGAAAAACATCCAGAAATGTTTGAAGCTACTGACTGAATGAAAGGAGCTGGCATCTCACTCTCTTTGAATCTTCTTTATCATGCTAGGATTAGCAGGAAAAAGCAAAAAATTTCAGAATTGCTCCTTGCAATGTGGAGATATTACTGTTTATGCATTTACAATATTCATTGATTTTTGCCATTGAAAAACGTCCAGAAATGTTTGAAGCTACTGACTGAATGAAAGGAGCTGGCATCTCACTCTCTTTGAATCTTCTTTATCATGCTAGGATTAGCAGGAAAAAGCAAAAAATTTCAGAATTGCACCTTGCTATGTGGAGATATTACTGTTTGTGCATTTACAATATTCATAGATTTTTGCCATTGAAAAACATCATGTTATTCATATACCAGAAATGTTTGAAGCTACTGACTGAATGAAAGGAGCTGGCATCTCACTCTCTTTGAATCTTCTTTATCATGCTAGGATTAGCAGGAAAAAGCAAAAAATTTCAGAATTGCACCTTGCAATGTGGAGATATTACTGTTTGTGCATTTACAATATTCATTGATTTTTGCCATTGAAAACGTCCAGAAATGTTTGAAGCTACTGACTGAATGAAAGGAGCTGGCATCACACTCTCTTTGAATCTTCTTTATCATGCTAGGATTAGCAGGAAAAAGCAAAAAATTTCAGAATTGCACCTTGCAATGTGGAGATATTACTGTTTGTGCATTTACAATATTCATTGATTTTTGCCATTGAAAAACGTCCAGAAATGTTTGAAGCTACTGACTGAATGAAAGGAGCTGGCATCTCACTCTCTTTGAATCTTCTTTATCATGCTAGGATTAGCAGGAAAAAGCAAAAAATTTCAGAATTGCACCTTGCAATGTGGAGATATTACTGTTTGTGCATTTACAATATTCATTGATTTTTGCCATTGAAAAACGTCCAGAAATGTTTGAAGCTACTGACTGAATGAAAGGAGCTGGCATCTCACTCTCTTTGAATCTTCTTTATCATGCTAGGATTAGCAGGAAAAAGCAAAAAATTTCAGAATTGCACCTTGCAATGTGGAGATATTACTGTTGTGCATTTACAATATTCATTGATTTTTGCCATTGAAAAACATCATGTTATTCATATACCAGAAATGTTTGAAGCTACTGACTGAATGAAAGGAGCTGGCATCTCACTCTCTTTGAATCTTCTTTATCATGCTAGGATTAGCAGGAAAAAGCAAAAAATTTCAGAATTGCACCTTGCAATGTGAGATATTACTGTTTGTGCATTTACAATATTCATTGATTTTTGCCATTGAAAAACGTCCAGAAATGTTTGAAGCTACTGACTGAATGAAAGGAGTTGGCATCTCACACTCTTTGAATCTTCTTTATCATGCTAGGATTAGCAGGAAAAAGCAAAAAATTTCAGAATTGCACCTTGCAATGTGGAGATATTACTGTTTGTGCATTTACAATATTCATTGATTTTTGCCATTGAAAAACATCATGTTATTCATATACCAGAAATGTTTGAAGCTACTGACTGAATGAAAGGAGATGGCATCTCACTCTCTTTGAATCTTCTTTATCATGCTAGGATTAGCAGGAAAAAGCAAAAAATTTCAGAATTGCACCTTGCAATGTGGAGATATTACTGTTTGTGCATTTACAATATTCATTGATTTTTGCCATTGAAAAACATCATGTTATTCATATACCAGAAATGTTTGAAGCTACTGACTGAATGAAAGCAGCTGGCATCTCACTCTCTTTGAATCTTCTTTATCATGCTAGGATTAGCAGGAAAAAGCAAAAAATTTCAGAATTGCACCTTGCAATGTGGAGATATTACTGTTTGTGCATTTACAATATTCATTGATTTTTGCCATTGAAAAACGTCCAGAAATGTTTGAAGCTACTGACTGAATGAACGGAGCTGGCATCTCACTCTCTTTGAATCTTCTTTATCATGCTAGGATTAGCAGGAAAAAGCAAAAAATTTCAGAATTGCACCTTGCAATGTGGAGATATTACTGTTTATGCATTTACAATATTCATAGATTTTTGCCATTGAAAAACATCATGTTATTCATATACCAGAAATGTTTGAAGCTACTGACTGAATGAAAGGAGCTGGCATCTCACTCTCTTTGAAACTTCTTTATCATGCTAGGATTAGCAGGAAAAAGCAAAAAATTTCAGAATTGCACCTTGCAATGTGGAGATATTACTGTTTGTGCATTTACAATATTCATTGATTTTTGCCATTGAAAAACGTCCAGAAATGTTTGAAGCTACTGACTGAATGAAAGGAGTTGGCATCTCACACTCTTTGAATCTTCTTTATCATGCTAGGATTAGCAGGAAAAAGCAAAAAATTTCAGAATTGCACCTTGCAATGTGGAGATATTACTGTTTGTGCATTTACAATATTCATTGATTTTTGCCATTGAAAAACATCATGTTATTCATATACCAGAAATGTTTGAAGCTACTGACTGAATGAAAGGAGATGGCATCTCACTCTCTTTGAATCTTCTTTATCATGCTAGGATTAGCAGGAAAAAGCAAAAAATTTCAGAATTGCACCTTGCAATGTGGAGATATTACTGTTTGTGCATTTACAATATTCATTGATTTTTGCCATTGAAAAACATCATGTTATTCATATACCAGAAATGTTTGAAGCTACTGACTGAATGAAAGCAGCTGGCATCTCACTCTCTTTGAATCTTCTTTATCATGCTAGGATTAGCAGGAAAAAGCAAAAAATTTCAGAATTGCACCTTGCAATGTGGAGATATTACTGTTTGTGCATTTACAATATTCATTGATTTTTGCCATTGAAAAACGTCCAGAAATGTTTGAAGCTACTGACTGAATGAACGGAGCTGGCATCTCACTCTCTTTGAATCTTCTTTATCATGCTAGGATTAGCAGGAAAAAGCAAAAAATTTCAGAATTGCACCTTGCAATGTGGAGATATTACTGTTTATGCATTTACAATATTCATAGATTTTTGCCATTGAAAAACATCATGTTATTCATATACTAGAAATGTTTGAAGCTACTGACTGAATGAAAGGAGCTGGCATCTCACTCTCTTTGAAACTTCTTTATCATGCTAGGATTAGCAGGAAAAAGCAAAAAATTTCAGAATTGCACCTTGCAATGTGGAGATATTACTGTTTGTGCATTTACAATATTCATTGATTTTTGCCATTGAAAAAAGTATCCAGAAATGTTTGAAGCTACTGACTGAATGAAAGGAGCTGGCATCTCACTCTCTTTGAATCTTCTTTATCATGCTAGGCTTAGCAGGAAAAAGCAAAAAATTTCAGAATTGCACCTTGCAATGTGGAGATATTACTGTTTGTGCATTTACAATATTCATTGATTTTTGCCATTGAAAAACATCATGTTATTCATATACCAGAAATGTTTGAAGCTACTGACTGAATGAAAGGAGCTGGCATCTCACTCTCTTTGAATCTTCTTTATCATGCTAGGATTAGCAGGAAAAAGCAAAAAATTTCAGAATTGCACCTTGCAATGTGGAGATATTACTGTTTGTGCATTTACAATATTCATTGATTTTTGCCATTGAAAAACGTCCAGAAATGTTTGAAGCTACTGACTGAATGAAAGGAGCTGGCATCTCACTCTCTTTGAATCTTCTTTATCATGCTAGGATTAGCAGGAAAAAGCAAAAAATTTCAGAATTGCACCTTGCAATGTGGAGATATTACTGTTTGTGCATTTACAATATTCATTGATTTTTGCCATTGAAAAACATCATGTTATTCATATACCAGAAATGTTTGAAGCTACTGACTGAATGAAAGGAGCTGGCATCTCACTCTCTTTGAATCTTCTTTATCATGCTAGGATTAGCAGGAAAAAGCAAAAATTTCAGAATTGCACCTTGCAATGTGGAGATATTACTGTTTGTGCATTTACAATATTCATTGATTTTTGCCATTGAAAAACATCATTTTTCATATACCAGAAATGTTTGAAGCTACTGACTGAATGAAAGGAGCTGGCATCTCACTCTCTTTGAATCTTCTTTATCATGCTAGGATTAGCAGGAAAAAGCAAAAATTTCAGAATTGCACCTTGCAATGTGGAGATATTACTGTTTGTGCATTTACAATATTCATTGATTTTTGCCATTGAAAAACATCATGTTATTCATATACCAGAAATGTTTGAAGCTACTGACTGAATGAAAGGAGCTGGCATCTCACTCTCTTTGAATCTTCTTTATCATGCTAGGATTAGCAGGAAAAAGCAAAAAATTTCAGAATTGCACCTTGCAATGTGGAGATATTACTGTTTGTGCAATTACAATATTCATTGATTTTTGCCATTGAAAAACATCATGTATTCATATACCAGAAATGTTTGAAGCTACTGACTGAATGAAAGGAGCTGGCATCTCACTCTCTTTGAATCTTCTTTATCATGCTAGGATTAGCAGGAAAAAGCAAAAAATTTCAGAATTGCACCTTGCAATGTGGAGATATTACTGTTTGTGCATTTACAATATTCATTGATTTTTGCTATTGAAAAACATCATGTTATTCATATACCAGAAATGTTTGAAGCTACTGACTGAATGAAAGGAGCTGGCATCTCACTCTCTTTGAATCTTCTTTATCTTGCTAGGATTAGCAGGAAAAAGCAAAAATTTCAGAATTGCACCTTGCAATGTGGAGATATTACTGTTTGTGCAATTACAATTTTCATTGATTTTTGCCATTGAAAAACATCATGTTATTCATATACCAGAAATGTTTGAAGCTACTGACTGAATGAAAGGAGCTGGCATCTCATTCTCTTTGAATCTTCTTTATCATGCTAGGATTAGCAGGAAAAGCAAAAATTTCAGAATTGAACCTTGCAATGTGGAGATATTACTGTTTGTGCATTTACAATATTCATTGATTTTTGCCATTGAAAAAAATCATGTTATTCATATACCAGAAATGTTTGAAGCTACTGACTGAATGAAAGGAGCTGGCATCTCACTCTCTTTGAATCTTCTTTATCATGCTAGGATTAGCAGGAAAAAGCAAAAAATTCAGAATTGCACCTTGCAATGTGGAGATATTACTGTTTG
>NW_027366637.1:0-68574 GCF_046119375.1 Phyllobates terribilis | reverse complement strand
AGCTTTTTCCTGTTAATCCTAGCATGATAAAGAAGATTCAAAGAGAGTGAGATGCCAGCTCCTTTCATTCAGTCAGTAGCTTCAAACATTTCTGGTATATGAAAAACATGTTTTTCAATGGCAAAAATCAATGAATATTGTAAATGCACAAACAGTAATATCTCCACATTGCAAGGTGCAATTCTGAAATTTTTTGCTTTTTCCTGCTAATCCTAGCATGATAAAGAAGATTCAAAGAGAGTGAGATGCCAGCTCCTTTCATTCAGTCAGTAGCTTCAAACATTTCTGGTATATGAAAAACATGTTTTTCAATGGCAAAAATCAATGAATATTGTAAATGCACAAACAGTAATATCTCCACATTGCACGGTGCAATTCTGAAATTTTTAGCTTTTTCCTGTTAATCCTAGCATGATAAAGAAGATTCAAAGAGAGTGAGATGCCAGCTCCTTTCATTCAGTCAGTAGCTTCAAACATTTCTGGTATATGAAAAACATGTTTTTCAATGGCAAAAATCAATGATATTGTAAATGCACAAACAGTAATATCTCCACATTGTAAGGTGCAATTCTGAAATTTTTTGCTTTTTCCTGCTAATCCTAGCATGATAAATAAGATTCAAAGAGAGTGAGATGCCAGCTCCTTTCATTCAGTCAGTAGCTTCAAACATTTCTGGTATATGAAAAACATGTTTTTCAATGGCAAAATCAATGAATATTGTAAATGCACAAACAGTAATATCTCCACATTGCACGGTGCAATTCTGAAATTTTTAGCTTTTTCCTGTTAATCCTAGCATGATAAAGAAGATTCAAAGAGAGTGAGATGCCAGCTCCTTTCATTCAGTCAGTAGCTTCAAACATTTCTGGTATATGAAAAACATGTTTTCAATGGCAAAAATCAATGAATATTGTAAATGCACAAACTAATATCTCCACATTGCACGGTGCAATGCTGAAATTTTTAGCTTTTTCCTGTTAATCCTAGCATGATAAAGAAGATTCAAAGAGAGTGAGATGCCAGCTCCTTTCATTCAGTCAGTAGCTTCAAACATTTCTGGTATATGAAAAACATGTTTTTCAATGGCAAAAATCAATGAATATTGTAAATGCACAAACAGTAATATCTCCACATTGCAAGGTGCAATTCTGAAATTTTTGCTTTTTCCTGTTAATCCTAGCATGATAAAGAAGATTCAAAGAGAGTGAGATGCCAGCTCCTTTCATTGTCAGTAGCTTCAAACATTTCTGGTACATGAAAAACATGTTTTTCAATGGCAAAAATCAATGAATATTGTAAATGCACAAACAGTAATATCTCCACATTGCAAGGTGCAATTCTGAAATTTTTTGCTTTTTCCTGCTAATCCTAGCATGATAAAGAAGATTCAAAGAGAGTGAGATGCCAGCTCCTTTCATTCAGTCAGTAGCTTCAAACATTTCTGGTATATGAAAAACATGTTTTTCAATGGCAAAAATCAATGAATATTGTAAATGCACAAACAGTAATATCTCCACATTGCACGGTGCAATTCTGAAATTTTTAGCTTTTTCCTGTTAATCCTAGCATGATAAAGAAGATTCAAAGAGAGTGAGATGCCAGCTCCTTTCATTCAGTCAGTAGCTTCAAACATTTCTGGTATATGAAAAACATGTTTTTCAATGGCAAAAATCAATGAATATTGTAAATGCACAAACAGTAATATCTCCACATTGTAAGGTGCAATTCTGATATTTTTTGCTTTTTCCTGCTAATCCTAGCATGATAAATAAGATTCAAAGAGAGTGAGATGCCAGCTCCTTTCATTCAGTCAGTAGCTTCAAACATTTCTGGTATATGAAAAACATGTTTTTCAATGGCAAAAATCAATGAATATTGTAAATGCACAAACAGTAATATCTCCACATTGCACGGTGCAATTCTGAAATTTTTAGCTTTTTCCTGTTAATCCTAGCATGATAAAGAAGATTCAAAGAGAGTGAGATGCCAGCTCCTTTCATTCAGTCAGTATCTTCAAACATTTCTGGTATATGAAAAACATGTTTTTCAATGGCAAAAATCAATGAATATTGTAAATGCACAAACAGTAATATCTCCACATTGCAAGGTGCAATTCTGAAATTTTTTGCTTTTTCCTGCTAATCCTAGCATGATAAAGAAGATTCAAAGAGAGTGAGATGCCAGCTCCTTTCATTCAGTCAGTAGCTTCAAACATTTCTGGTATATGAAAAACATGTTTTTCAATGGCAAAAATCAATGAATATTGTAAATGCACAAACAGTTATATCTCCACATTGCACGGTGCAATTCTGAAATTTTTAGCTTTTTCCTGTTAATCCTAGCATGATAAAGAAGATTCAAAGAGAGTGAGATGCCAGCTCCTTTCATTCAGTCAGTAGCTTCAAACATTTCTGGTATATGAAAAACATGTTTTTCAATGGCAAAAATCAATGAATATTGTAAATGCACAAACAGTAATATCTCCACATTGCAAGGTGCAATTCTGAAATTTTTTGCTTTTTCCTGTTAATCCTAGCATGATAATGAAGATTCAAAGAGAGTGAGATGCCAGCTCCTTTCATTCAGTCAGTAGCTTCAAACATTTCTGGTATATGAAAAACATGTTTTTCAATGGCAAAAATCAATGAATATTGTAAATGCACAAACAGTAATATCTCCACATTGCAAGGTGCAATTCTGAAATTTTTTGCTTTTTCCTGCTAATCCTAGCATGATAAAGAAGATTCAAAGAGAGTGAGATGCCAGCTCCTTTCATTCAGTCAGTAGCTTCAAACATTTCTGGTATATGAAAAACATGTTTTTCAATGGCAAAAATCAATGAATATTGTAAATGCACAAACAGTAATATCTCCACATTGCACGGTGCAATTCTGAAATTTTTAGCTTTTTCCTGTTAATCCTAGCATGATAAAGAAGATTCAAAGAGAGTGAGATGCCAGCTCCTTTCATTCAGTCAGTAGCTTCAAACATTTCTGGTATATGAAAAACATGTTTTTCAATGGCAAAAATCAATGAATATTGTAAATGCACAAACAGTAATATCTCCACATTGCAAGGTGCAATTCTGAAATTTTTTGCTTTTTCCTGCTAATCCTAGCATGATAAAGAAGATTCAAAGAGAGTGAGATGCCAGCTCCTTTCATTCAGTCAGTAGCTTCAAACATTTCTGGTATATGAAAAACATGTTTTCAATGGCAAAAATCAATGAATATTGTAAATGCACAAACAGTAATATCTCCACATTGCACGGTGCAATTCTGAAATTTTTAGCTTTTTCCTGTTAATCCTAGCATGATAAAGAAGATTCAAAGAGAGTGAGATGCCAGCTCCTTTCATTCAGTCAGTAGCTTCAAACATTTCTGGTATATGAAAAACATGTTTTTCAATGGCAAAAATCAATGAATATTGTAAATGCACAAACAGTAATATCTCCACATTGCAAGGTGCAATTCTGAAATTTTTTGCTTTTTCCTGCTAATCCTAGCATGATAAAGAAGATTCAAAGAGAGTGAGATGCCAGCTCCTTTCAGTCAGTAGCTTCAAACATTTCTGGTATATGAAAAACATGTTTTTCAATGGCAAAAATCAATGAATATTGTAAATGCACAAACAGTAATATCTCCACATTGCACGGTGCAATTCTGAAATTTTTAGCTTTTTCCTGTTAATCCTAGCATGATAAAGAAGATTCAAAGAGAGTGAGATGCCAGCTCCTTTCATTCAGTCAGTAGCTTCAAACATTTCTGGTATATGAAAAACATGTTTTTCAATGGCAAAAATCAATGAATATTGTAAATGCACAAACAGTAATATCTCCACATTGCAAGGTGCAATTCTGAAATTTTTTGCTTTTTCCTGCTAATCCTAGCATGATAAAGAAGATTCAAAGAGAGTGAGATGCCAGCTCCTTTCATTCAGTCAGTAGCTTCAAACATTTCTGGTATATGAAAAACATGTTTTTCAATGGCAAAAATCAATGAATATTGTAAATGCACAAACAGTAATATCTCCACATTGCACGGTGCAATTCTGAAATTTTTAGCTTTTTCCTGTTAATCCTAGCATGATAAAGAAGATTCAAAGAGAGTGAGATGCCAGCTCCTTTCATTCAGTCAGTAGCTTCAAACATTTCTGGTATATGAAAAACATGTTTTTCAATGGCAAAAATCAATGAATATTGTAAATGCACAAACAGTAATATCTCCACATTGCAAGGTGCAATTCTGAAATTTTTGTTTTTTCCTGTTAATCCTAGCATGATAAAGAAGATTCAAAGAGAGTGAGATGCCAGCTCCTTTCATTCAGTCAGTAGCTTCAAACATTTCTGGTATATGAAAAACATGTTTTTCAATGGCAAAAATCAATGAATATTGTAAATGCACAAACAGTAATATCTCCACATTGCAAGGTGCAATTCTGAAATTTTTTGCTTTTTCCTGCTAATCCTAGCATGATAAAGAAGATTCAAAGAGAGTGAGATGCCAGCTCCTTTCATTCAGTCAGTAGCTTCAAACATTTCTGGTATATGAAAAACATGTTTTTCAATGGCAAAAATCAATGAATATTGTAAATGCACAAACAGTAATATCTCCACATTGCACGGTGCAATTCTGAAATTTTTAGCTTTTTCCTGTTAATCCTAGCATGATAAAGAAGATTCAAAGAGAGTGAGATGCCAGCTCCTTTCATTCAGTCAGTAGCTTCAAACATTTCTGGTATATGAAAAACATGTTTTTCAATGGCAAAAATCAATGAATATTGTAAATGCACAAACAGTAATATCTCCACATTGCAAGGTGCAATTCTGAAATTTTTTGCTTTTTCCTGCTAATCCTAGCATGATAAAGAAGATTCAAAGAGAGTGAGATGCCAGCTCCTTTCATTCAGTCAGTAGCTTCAAACATTTCTGGTATATGAAAAACATGTTTTTCAATGGCAAAAATCAATGAATATTGTAAATGCACAAACTAATATCTCCACATTGCACGGTGCAATGCTGAAATTTTAGCTTTTTCCTGTTAATCCTAGCATGATAAAGAAGATTCAAAGAGAGTGAGATGCCAGCTCCTTTCATTCAGTCAGTAGCTTCAAACATTTCTGGTATATGAAAAACATGTTTTTCAATGGCAAAAATCAATGAATATTGTAAATGCACAAACAGTAATATCTCCACATTGCAAGGTGCAATTCTGAAATTTTTTGCTTTTTCCTGTTAATCCTAGCATGATAAAGAAGATTCAAAGAGAGTGAGATGCCAGCTCCTTTCATTGTCAGTAGCTTCAAACATTTCTGGTACATGAAAAACATGTTTTTCAATGGCAAAAATCAATGAATATTGTAAATGCACAAACAGTAATATCTCCACATTGCAAGGTGCAATTCTGAAATTTTTTGCTTTTTCCTGCTAATCCTAGCATGATAAAGAAGATTCAAAGAGAGTGAGATGCCAGCTCCTTTCATTCAGTCAGTAGCTTCAAACATTTCTGGTATATGAAAAACATGTTTTTCAATGGCAAAAATCAATGAATATTGTAAATGCACAAACAGTAATATCTCCACATTGCACGGTGCAATTCTGAAATTTTTAGCTTTTTCCTGTTAATCCTAGCATGATAAAGAAGATTCAAAGAGAGTGAGATGCCAGCTCCTTTCATTCAGTCAGTAGCTTCAAACATTTCTGGTATATGAAAAACATGTTTTTCAATGGCAAAAATCAATGAATATTGTAAATGCACAAACAGTAATATCTCCACATTGCAAGGTGCAATTCTGAAATTTTTTGCTTTTTCCTGCTAATCCTAGCATGATAAAGAAGATTCAAAGAGAGTGAGATGCCAGCTCCTTTCATTCAGTCAGTAGCTTCAAACATTTCTGGTATATGAAAAACATGTTTTTCAATGGCAAAAATCAATGAATATTGTAAATGCACAAACAGTAATATCTCCACATTGCACGGTGCAATTCTGAAATTTTTAGCTTTTTCCTGTTAATCCTAGCATGATAAAGAAGATTCAAAGAGAGTGAGATGCCAGCTCCTTTCATTCAGTCAGTAGCTTCAAACATTTCTGGTATATGAAAAACATGTTTTTCAATGGCAAAAATCAATGAATATTGTAAATGCACAAACAGTAATATCTCCACATTGTAAGGTGCAATTCTGAAATTTTTTGCTTTTTCCTGCTAATCCTAGCATGATAAATAAGATTCAAAGAGAGTGAGATGCCAGCTCCTTTCATTCAGTCAGTAGCTTCAAACATTTCTGGTATATGAAAAACATGTTTTTCAATGGCAAAAATCAATGAATATTGTAAATGCACAAACAGTAATATCTCCACATTGCACGGTGCAATTCTGAAATTTTTAGCTTTTTCCTGTTAATCCTAGCATGATAAAGAAGATTCAAAGAGAGTGAGATGCCAGCTCCTTTCATTCAGTCAGTATCTTCAAACATTTCTGGTATATGAAAAACATGTTTTTCAATGGCAAAAATCAATGAATATTGTAAATGCACAAACAGTAATATCTCCACATTGCAAGGTGCAATTCTGAAATTTTTTGCTTTTTCCTGCTAATCCTAGCATGATAAAGAAGATTCAAAGAGAGTGAGATGCCAGCTCCTTTCATTCAGTCAGTAGCTTCAAACATTTCTGGTATATGAAAAACATGTTTTTCAATGGCAAAAATCAATGAATATTGTAAATGCACAAACAGTAATATCTCCACATTGCACGGTGCAATTCTGAAATTTTTAGCTTTTTCCTGTTAATCCTAGCATGATAAAGAAGATTCAAAGAGAGTGAGATGCCAGCTCCTTTCATTCAGTCAGTAGCTTCAAACATTTCTGGTATATGAAAAACATGTTTTTCAATGGCAAAAATCAATGAATATTGTAAATGCACAAACAGTAATATCTCCACATTGCAAGGTGCAATTCTGAAATTTTTTGCTTTTTCCTGTTAATCCTAGCATGATAATGAAGATTCAAAGAGAGTGAGATGCCAGCTCCTTTCATTCAGTCAGTAGCTTCAAACATTTCTGGTATATGAAAAACATGTTTTTCAATGGCAAAAATCAATGAATATTGTAAATGCACAAACAGTAATATCTCCACATTGCAAGGTGCAATTCTGAAATTTTTTGCTTTTTCCTGCTAATCCTAGCATGATAAAGAAGATTCAAAGAGAGTGAGATGCCAGCTCCTTTCATTCAGTCAGTAGCTTCAAACATTTCTGGTATATGAAAAACATGTTTTTCAATGGCAAAAATCAATGAATATTGTAAATGCACAAACAGTAATATCTCCACATTGCACGGTGCAATTCTGAAATTTTTAGCTTTTTCCTGTTAATCCTAGCATGATAAAGAAGATTCAAAGAGAGTGAGATGCCAGCTCCTTTCATTCAGTCAGTAGCTTCAAACATTTCTGGTATATGAAAAACATGTTTTTCAATGGCAAAAATCAATGAATATTGTAAATGCACAAACAGTAATATCTCCACATTGCAAGGTGCAATTCTGAAATTTTTTGCTTTTTCCTGCTAATCCTAGCATGATAAAGAAGATTCAAAGAGAGTGAGATGCCAGCTCCTTTCATTCAGTCAGTAGCTTCAAACATTTCTGGTATATGAAAAACATGTTTTTCAATGGCAAAAATCAATGAATATTGTAAATGCACAAACAGTAATATCTCCACATTGCACGGTGCAATTCTGAAATTTTTAGCTTTTTCCTGTTAATCCTAGCATGATAAAGAAGATTCAAAGAGAGTGAGATGCCAGCTCCTTTCATTCAGTCAGTAGCTTCAAACATTTCTGGTATATGAAAAACATGTTTTTCAATGGCAAAAATCAATGAATATTGTAAATGCACAAACAGTAATATCTCCACATTGCAAGGTGCAATTCTGAAATTTTTTGCTTTTTCCTGTTAATCCTAGCATGATAAAGAAGATTCAAAGAGAGTGAGATGCCAGCTCCTTTCATTCAGTCAGTAGCTTCAAACATTTCTGGTATATGAAAAACATGTTTTTCAATGGCAAAAATCAATGAATATTGTAAATGCACAAACAGTAATATCTCCACATTGCAAGGTGCAATTCTGAAATTTTTTGCTTTTTCCTGCTAATCCTAGCATGATAAAGAAGATTCAAAGAGAGTGAGATGCCAGCTCCTTTCATTCAGTCAGTAGCTTCAAACATTTCTGGTATATGAAAAACATGTTTTTCAATGGCAAAAATCAATGAATATTGTAAATGCACAAACAGTAATATCTCCACATTGCACGGTGCAATTCTGAAATTTTTAGCTTTTTCCTGTTAATCCTAGCATGATAAAGAAGATTCAAAGAGAGTGAGATGCCAGCTCCTTTCATTCAGTCAGTAGCTTCAAACATTTCTGGTATATGAAAAACATGTTTTTCAATGGCAAAAATCAATGAATATTGTAAATGCACAAACAGTAATATCTCCACATTGCAAGGTGCAATTCTGAAATTTTTTGCTTTTTCCTGCTAATCCTAGCATGATAAAGAAGATTCAAAGAGAGTGAGATGCCAGCTCCTTTCATTCAGTCAGTAGCTTCAAACATTTCTGGTATATGAAAAACATGTTTTTCAATGGCAAAAATCAATGAATATTGTAAATGCACAAACTAATATCTCCACATTGCACGGTGCAATGCTGAAATTTTTAGCTTTTTCCTGTTAATCCTAGCATGATAAAGAAGATTCAAAGAGAGTGAGATGCCAGCTCCTTTCATTCAGTCAGTAGCTTCAAACATTTCTGGTATATGAAAAACATGTTTTTCAATGGCAAAAATCAATGAATATTGTAAATGCACAAACAGTAATATCTCCACATTGCAAGGTGCAATTCTGAAATTTTTTGCTTTTTCCTGTTAATCCTAGCATGATAAAGAAGATTCAAAGAGAGTGAGATGCCAGCTCCTTTCATTGTCAGTAGCTTCAAACATTTCTGGTATATGAAAAACATGTTTTTCAATGGCAAAAATCAATGAATATTGTAAATGCACAAACAGTAATATCTCCACATTGCAAGGTGCAATTCTGAAATTTTTTGCTTTTTCCTGCTAATCCTAGCATGATAAAGAAGATTCAAAGAGAGTGAGATGCCAGCTCCTTTCATTCAGTCAGTAGCTTCAAACATTTCTGGTATATGAAAAACATGTTTTTCAATGGCAAAAATCAATGAATATTGTAAATGCACAAACAGTAATATCTCCACATTGCACGGTGCAATTCTGAAATTTTTAGCTTTTTCCTGTTAATCCTAGCATGATAAAGAAGATTCAAAGAGAGTGAGATGCCAGCTCCTTTCATTCAGTCAGTAGCTTCAAACATTTCTGGTATATGAAAAACATGTTTTTCAATGGCAAAAATCAATGAATATTGTAAATGCACAAACAGTAATATCTCCACATTGCAAGGTGCAATTCTGAAATTTTTTGCTTTTTCCTGCTAATCCTAGCATGATAAAGAAGATTCAAAGAGAGTGAGATGCCAGCTCCTTTCATTCAGTCAGTAGCTTCAAACATTTCTGGTATATGAAAAACATGTTTTTCAATGGCAAAAATCAATGAATATTGTAAATGCACAAACAGTAATATCTCCACATTGCACGGTGCAATTCTGAAATTTTTAGCTTTTTCCTGTTAATCCTAGCATGATAAAGAAGATTCAAAGAGAGTGAGATGCCAGCTCCTTTCATTCAGTCAGTAGCTTCAAACATTTCTGGTATATGAAAAACATGTTTTTCAATGGCAAAAATCAATGAATATTGTAAATGCACAAACAGTAATATCTCCACATTGTAAGGTGCAATTCTGAAATTTTTTGCTTTTTCCTGCTAATCCTAGCATGATAAAGAAGATTCAAAGAGAGTGAGATGCCAGCTCCTTTCATTCAGTCAGTAGCTTCAAACATTTCTGGTATATGAAAAACATGTTTTTCAATGGCAAAAATCAATGAATATTGTAAATGCACAAACAGTAATATCTCCACATTGCACGGTGCAATTCTGAAATTTTTAGCTTTTTCCTGTTAATCCTAGCATGATAAAGAAGATTCAAAGAGAGTGAGATGCCAGCTCCTTTCATTCAGTCAGTATCTTCAAACATTTCTGGTATATGAAAAACATGTTTTTCAATGGCAAAAATCAATGAATATTGTAAATGCACAAACAGTAATATCTCCACATTGCAAGGTGCAATTCTGAAATTTTTTGCTTTTTCCTGCTAATCCTAGCATGATAAAGAAGATTCAAAGAGAGTGAGATGCCAGCTCCTTTCATTCAGTCAGTAGCTTCAAACATTTCTGGTATATGAAAAACATGTTTTTCAATGGCAAAAATCAATGAATATTGTAAATGCACAAACAGTAATATCTCCACATTGCACGGTGCAATTCTGAAATTTTTAGCTTTTTCCTGTTAATCCTAGCATGATAAAGAAGATTCAAAGAGAGTGAGATGCCAGCTCCTTTCATTCAGTCAGTAGCTTCAAACATTTCTGGTATATGAAAAACATGTTTTTCAATGGCAAAAATCAATGAATATTGTAAATGCACAAACAGTAATATCTTCACATTGCAAGGTGCAATTCTGAAATTTTTTGCTTTTTCCTGTTAATCCTAGCATGATAAAGAAGATTCAAAGAGAGTGAGATGCCAGCTCCTTTCATTCAGTCAGTAGCTTCAAACATTTCTGGTATATGAAAAACATGTTTTTCAATGGCAAAAATCAATGAATATTGTAAATGCACAAACAGTAATATCTCCACATTGCAAGGTGCAATTCTGAAATTTTTTGCTTTTTCCTGCTAATCCTAGCATGATAAAGAAGATTCAAAGAGAGTGAGATGCCAGCTCCTTTCATTCAGTCAGTAGCTTCAAACATTTCTGGTATATGAAAAACATGTTTTTCAATGGCAAAAATCAATGAATATTGTAAATGCACAAACAGTAATATCTCCACATTGCACGGTGCAATTCTGAAATTTTTAGCTTTTTCCTGTTAATCCTAGCATGATAAAGAAGATTCAAAGAGAGTGAGATGCCAGCTCCTTTCATTCAGTCAGTAGCTTCAAACATTTCTGGTATATGAAAAACATGTTTTTCAATGGCAAAAATCAATGAATATTGTAAATGCACAAACAGTAATATCTCCACATTGCAAGGTGCAATTCTGAAATTTTTTGCTTTTTCCTGCTAATCCTAGCATGATAAAGAAGATTCAAAGAGAGTGAGATGCCAGCTCCTTTCATTCAGTCAGTAGCTTCAATCATTTCTGGATGTTTTTCAATGGCAAAAATCAATGAATATTGTAAATGCACAAACAGTAATTTCTCCGCATTGCAAGGTGCAATTCTGAAATTTTTTGCTTTTTCCTGCTCCTCTTAGCATGATAAAGAAGATTCAAAGAGAGTGAGATGCCAGCTCCTTTCATTCAGTCAGTAGCTTCAATCATTTCTGGACGTTTTTCAATGGCAAAAATCAATGAATATTGTAAATGCACAAACAGTAATTTCTCCGCATTGCAAGGTGCAATTCTGAAATTTTTTGCTTTTTCCTGCTCCTCTTAGCATGATAAAGAAGATTCAAACAGAGTGAGATGCCAGCTCCTTTCATTCAGTCAGTAGCTTCAATCATTTCTGGACGTTTTTCAATGGCAAAAATCAATGAATATTGTAAATGCACAAACAGTAATTTCTCCGTATTGCAAGGTGCAATTCTGAAATTTTTTGCTTTTTCCTGCTCCTCTTAGCATGATAAAGAAGATTCAAAGAGAGTGAGATGCCAGCTCCTTTCATTCAGTCAGTAGCTTCAATCATTTCTGGACGTTTTTCAATGGCAAAAATCAATGAATATTGTAAATGCACAAGCAGTAATTTCTCCGCATTGCAAGGTGCAATTCTGAAATTTTTTGCTTTTTCCTGCTCCTCTTAGCATGATAAAGAAGATTCAAAGAGACTGAGATGCCAGCTCCTTTCATTCAGTCAGTAGCTTCAATCATTTCTGGACGTTTTTCAATGGCAAAAATCAATGAATATTGTAAATGCACAAACAGTAATTTCTCCGCATTGCAAGGTGCAATTCTGAAATTTTTTACTTTTTCCTGCTCATCTTAGCATGAAAAAGAAGATTCAAAGAGAGTGAGATGCCAGCTCCTTTCATTCAGTCAGTAGCTTCAATCATTTCTGGTATATGAATAACATGATGTTTTTCAATG
This sequence comes from Phyllobates terribilis, assembly GCF_046119375.1. Lineage (NCBI taxonomy): Eukaryota > Metazoa > Chordata > Amphibia > Anura > Dendrobatidae > Phyllobates > Phyllobates terribilis. Next base: position 56,312 of record NW_027366637.1, on the reverse strand, counting down.
GCAAAAATCAATGAATATTGTAAATGCACAAACAGTAATTTCTCCGCATTGCAAGGTGCAATTCTGAAATTTTTTGCTTTTTCCTGCTCCTCTTAGCATGATAAAGAAGATTCAAAGAGAGTGAGATGCCAGCTCCTTTCATTCAGTCAGTAGCTTCAATCATTTCTGGACGTTTTTCAAAGGCAAAAATCAATGAATATTGTAAATGCACAAACAGTAATTTCTCCGCATTGCAAGGTGCAATTCTGAAATTTTTTGCTTTTTCCTGCTCCTCTTAGCATGATAAAGAAGATTCAAAGAGAGTGAGATGCCAGCTCCTTTCATTCAGTCAGTAGCTTCAATCATTTCTGGTATATGAATAACATGATGTTTTTCAATGGCAAAAATCAATGAATATTGTAAATGCACAAACAGTAATTTCTCCGCATTGCAAGGTGCAATTCTGAAATTTTTTGCTTTTTCCTGCTCCTCTTAGCATGATAAAGAAGATTCAAAGAGAGTGAGATGCCAGCTCCTTTCATTCAGTCAGTAGCTTCAAACATTTCTGGACGTTTTTCAATGGCAAAAATCAATGAATATTGTAAATGCACAAACAGTAATTTCTCCGCATTGCAAGGTGCAATTCTGAAATTTTTTGCTTTTTCCTGCTCCTCTTAGCATGATAAAGAAGATTCAAAGAGAGTGAGATGCCAGCTCCTTTCATTCAGTCAGTAGCTTCAATCATTTCTGGTATATGAATAACATGATGTTTAACAATGGCAAAAATCAATGAATATTGTAAATGCACAAACAGTAATTTCTCCGCATTGCAAGGTGCAATTCTGAAATTTTTTGCTTTTTCCTGCTCCTCTTAGCATGATAAAGAAGATTCAAAGAGAGTGAGATGCCAGCTCCTTTCATTCAGTCAGTAGCTTCAATCATTTCTGGATGTTTTTCAATGGCAAAAATCAATAAATATTGTAAATGCACAAACAGTAATTTCTCCGCATTGCAAGGTGCAATTCTGAAATTTTTTGCTTTTTCCTGCTCCTCTTAGCATGATAAAGAAGATTCAAAGAGAGTGAGATGCCAGCTCCTTTCATTCAGTCAGTAGCTTCAATCATTTCTGGACGTTTTTCAACGGCAAAAATCAATGAATATTGTAAATGCACAAACAGTAATTTCTCCGCATTGCAAGGTGCAATTCTGAAATTTTTTGCTTTTTCCTGCTCCTTTTAGCATGATAAAGAAGATTCAAAGAGAGTGAGATGCCAGCTCCTTTCATTCAGTCAGTAGCTTCAATCATTTATGGACGTTTTTCAATGGCAAAAATCAATGAATATTGTAAATGCACAAACAGTAATTTCTCCGCATTGCAAGGTGCAATTCTGAAATTTTTTGCTTTTTCCTGCTCCTCTTAGCATGATAAAGAAGATTCAAAGAGAGTGAGATGCCAGCTCCTTTCATTCAGTCAGTAGCTTCAATCATTTCTGGACGTTTTTCAATGGCAAAAATCAATGAATATTGTAAATGCACAAACAGTAATTTCTCCGTATTGCAAGGTGCAATTCTGAAATTTTTTGCTTTTTCCTGCTCCTCTTAGCATGATAAAGAAGATTCAAAGAGAGTGAGATGCCAGCTCCTTTCATTCAGTCAGTAGCTTCAATCATTTCTGGACGTTTTTCAATGGCAAAAATCAATGAATATTGTAAATGCACAAGCAGTAATTTCTCCGCATTGCAAGGTGCAATTCTGAAATTTTTTGCTTTTTCCTGCTCCTCTTAGCATGATAAAGAAGATTCAAAGAGACTGAGATGCCAGCTCCTTTCATTCAGTCAGTAGCTTCAATCATTTCTGGACGTTTTTCAATGGCAAAAATCAATGAATATTGTAAATGCACAAACAGTAATTTCTCCGCATTGCAAGGTGCAATTCTGAAATTTTTTACTTTTTCCTGCTCCTCTTAGCATGAAAAAGAAGATTGAAAGAGAGTGAGATGCCAGCTCCTTTCATTCAGTCAGTAGCTTCAATCATTTCTGGTATATGAATAACATGATGTTTTTCAATGGCAAAAATCAATGAATATTGTAAATGCACAAACAGTAATTTCTCCGCATTGCAAGGTGCAATTCTGAATTTTTTTGCTTTTTCCTGCTCCTCTTAGCATGATAAAGAAGATTCAAAGAGAGTGAGATGCCAGCTCCTTTCATTCAGTCAGTAGCTTCAATCATTTCTGGACGTTTTTCAATGGCAAAAATCAATGAATATTGTAAATGCACAAACAGTAATTTCTCCGCATTGCAAGGTGCAATTCTGAAATTTTTTGCTTTTTCCTGCTCCTCTTAGCATGATAAAGAAGATTCAAAGAGAGTGAGATGCCAGCTCCTTTCATTCAGTCAGTAGCTTCAACCATTTCTGGTATATGAATAACATGATGTTTTTCAATGGCAAAAATCAATGAATATTGTAAATGCACAAACAGTAATTTCTCCGCATTGCAAGGTGCAATTCTGAAATTTTTTGCTTTTTCCTGCTCCTCTTAGCATGATAAAGAAGATTCAAAGAGAGTGAGATGCCAGCTCCTTTCATTCAGTCAGTAGCTTCAATCATTTCTGGACGTTTTTCAATGGCAAAAATCAATGAATATTGTAAATGCACAAACAGTAATTTCTCCGCATTGCAAGGTGCAATTCTGAAATTTTTTGCTTTTTCCTGCTCCTCTTAGCATGATAAAGAAGATTCAAAGAGAGTGAGATGCCAGCTCCTTTCATTCAGTCAGTAGCTTCAATCATTTCTGGTATATGAATAACATGATGTTTTTCAATGGCAAAAATAATGAATATTGTAAATGCACAAACAGTAATTTCTCCGCATTGCAAGGTGCAATTCTGAAATTTTTTGCTTTTTCCTGCTCCTCTTAGCATGATAAAGAAGATTCAAAGAGAGTGAGATGCCAGCTCCTTTCATTCAGTCAGTAGCTTCAATCATTTCTGGTATATGAATAACATGATGTTTTTCAATGGCAAAAATCAATGAATATTGTAAATGCACAAACAGTAATTTCTCCGCATTGCAAGGTGCAATTCTGAAATTTTTTGCCTTTTCCTGCTCCTCTTAGCATGATAAAGAAGATTCAAAGAGAGTGAGATGCCAGCTCCTTTCATTCAGTCAGTAGCTTCAATCATTTCTGGACGTTTTTCAATGGCAAAAATCAATGAATATTGTAAATGCACAAACAGTAATTTCTCCGCATTGCAAGGTGCAATTCTGAAATTTTTTGCTTTTTCCTGCTCCTCTTAGCATGATAAAGAAGATTCAAAGAGAGTGAGATGCCAGCTCCTTTCATTCAGTCAGTAGCTTCAAACATTTCTGGTATATGAATAACATGATGTTTTTCAATGGCAAAAATCAATGAATATTGTAAATGCACAAACAGTAATTTCTCCGCATTGCAAGGTGCAATTCTGAAATTTTTTGCTTTTTCCTGCTCCTCTTAGCATGATAAAGAAGATTCAAAGAGAGTGAGATGCCAGCTCCTTTCATTCAGTCAGTAGCTTCAATCATTTCTGGACGTTTTTCAATGGCAAAAATCAATGAATATTGTAAATGCACAAACAGTAATTTCTCCGCATTGCAAGGTGCAATTCTGAAATTTTTTGCTTTTTCCTGCTCCTCTTAGCATGATAAAGAAGATTCAAAGAGAGTGAGATGCCAGCTCCTTTCATTCAGTCAGTAGCTTCAATCATTTCTGGACGTTTTTCAATGGCAAAAATCAATGAATATTGTAAATGCACAAACTGCAATTTCTCCGCATTGCAAGGTGCAATTCTGAAATTTTTTGCTTTTTCCTGCTCCTCTTAGCATGATAAAGAAGATTCAAAGAGAGTGAGATGCCAGCTCCTTTCATTCAGTCAGTAGCTTCAATCATTTCTGGTATATGAATAACATGATGTTTTTCAATGGCAAAAATCAATGAATATTGTAAATGCACAAACAGTAATTTCTCCGCATTGCAAGGTGCAATTCTGAAATTTTTTGCTTTTTCCTGCTCCTCTTAGCATGATAAAGAAGATTCAAAGAGAGTGAGATGCCAGCTCCTTTCATTCAGTCAGTAGCTTCAATCATTTCTGGACGTTTTTCAATGGCAAAAATCATTGAATATTGTAAATGCACAAACAGTAATTTCTCCGCATTGCAAGGTGCAATTCTGAAATTTTTTACTTTCTCCTGCTCCTCTTAGCATGATAAAGAAGATTCAAAGAGAGTTAGATGCCAGCTCCTTTCATTCAGTCAGTAGCTTCAATCATTTCTGGTATATGAATAACATGATGTTTTTCAATCGCAAAAATCAATGAATATTGTAAATGCACAAACAGTAATTTCTCCGCATTGCAAGGTGCAATTCTGAAATGTTTTGCTTTTTCCTGCTCCTCTTAGCATGATAAAGAAGATTCAAAGAGAGTGAGATGCCAGCTCCTTTCATTCAGTCAGTAGCTTCAATCATTTCTGGACGTTTTTCAATGGCAAAAATCAATGAATATTGTAAATGCACAAACAGTAATTTCTCCGCATTGCAAGGTGCAATTCTGAAATTTTTTGCTTTTTCCTGCTCCTCTTAGCATGACAAAGAAGATTCAAAGAGAGTGAGATGCCAGATCCTTTCCTTCAGTCAGTAGCTTCAATCATTTCTGGTATATGAATAACATGATGTTTTTCAATGGCAAAAATCAATGAATTTTGTAAATGCACAAACAGTAATTTCTCCGCATTGCAAGGCGCAATTCTGAAATTTTTTGCTTTTTCCTGCTCCTCTTAGCATGATAAAGAAGATTCAAAGAGAGTGAGATGCCAGCTCCTTTCATTCAGTCAGTAGCTTCAATCATTTCTGGACATTTTTCAATGGCAAAAATCAATGAATATTGTAAATGCACAAACAGTAATTTCTCCGCATTGCAAGGTGCAATTCTGAAATTTTTTGCTTTTTCCTGCTCCTCTTAGCATGATAAAGAAGATTCAAAGAGAGTGAGATGCCAGCTCCTTTCATTCAGTCAGTAGCTTCAATCATTTCTGGACGTTTTTCAATGGCAAAAATCAATGAATATTGTAAATGCACAAACAGTAATTTCTCCGCATTGCAAGGTGCAATTCTGAAATTTTTTGCTTTTTCCTGCTCCTCTTAGCATGATAAAGAAGATTCAAAGAGAGTGAGATGCCAGCTCCTTTCATTCAGTCAGTAGCTTCAATCATTTCTGGACGTTTTTCAATGGCAAAAATCATTGAATATTGTAAATGCACAAACAGTAATTTCTCCGCATTGCAAGGTGCAATTCTGAAATTTTTTACTTTTTCCTGCTCCTCTTAGCATGATAAAGAAGATTCAAAGAGAGTGAGATGCCAGCTCCTTTCATTCAGTCAGTAGCTTCAATCATTTCTGGTATATGAATAACATGATGTTTTTCAATCGCAAAAATCAATGAATATTGTAAATGCACAAACAGTAATTTCTCCGCATTGCAAGGTGCAATTCTGAAATGTTTTGCTTTTTCCTGCTCCTCTTAGCATGATAAAGAAGATTCAAAGAGAGTGAGATGCCAGCTCCTTTCATTCAGTCAGTAGCTTCAATCATTTCTGGACGTTTTTCAATGGCAAAAATCAATGAATATTGTAAATGCACAAACAGTAATTTCTCCGCATTGCAAGGTGCAATTCTGAAATTTTTTGCTTTTTCCTGCTCCTCTTAGCATGACAAAGAAGATTCAAAGAGAGTGAGATGCCAGATCCTTTTCTTCAGTCAGTAGCTTCAATCATTTCTGGTATATGAATAACATGATGTTTTTCAATGGCAAAAATCAATGAATTTTGTAAATGCACAAACAGTAATTTCTCCGCATTGCAAGGCGCAATTCTGAAATTTTTTGCTTTTTCCTGCTCCTCTTAGCATGATAAAGAAGATTCAAAGAGAGTGAGATGCCAGCTCCTTTCATTCAGTCAGTAGCTTCAATCATTTCTGGACATTTTTCAATGGCAAAAATCAATGAATATTGTAAATGCACAAACAGTAATTTCTCCGCATTGCAAGGTGCAATTCTGAAATTTTTTGCTTTTTCCTGCTCCTCTTAGCATGATAAAGAAGATTCAAAGAGAGTGAGATGCCAGCTCCTTTCATTCAGTCAGTAGCTTCAATCATTTCTGGACGTTTTTCAATGGCAAAAATCAATGAATATTGTAAATGCACAAACAGTAATTTCTCCGCATTGCAAGGTGCAATTCTGAAATTTTTTGCTTTTTCCTGCTCCTCTTAGCATGATAAAGAAGATTCAAAGAGAGTGAGATGCCAGCTCCTTTCATTCAGTCAGTAGCTTCAATCATTTCTGGACGTTTTTCAATGGCAAAAATCAATGAATATTGTAAATGCACAAACTGCAATTTCTCCGCATTGCAAGGTGCAATTCTGAAATTTTTTGCTTTTTCCTGCTCCTCTTAGCATGATAAAGAAGATTCAAAGAGAGTGAGATGCCAGCTCCTTTCATTCAGTCAGTAGCTTCAATCATTTCTGGTATATGAATAACATGATGTTTTTCAATGGCAAAAATCAATGAATATTGTAAATGCACAAACAGTAATTTCTCCGCATTGCAAGGTGCAATTCTGAAATTTTTTGCTTTTTCCTGCTCCTCTTAGCATGATAAAGAAGATTCAAAGAGAGTGAGATGCCAGCTCCTTTCATTCAGTCAGTAGCTTCAATCATTTCTGGACGTTTTTCAATGGCAAAAATCAATGAATATTGTAAATGCACAAACAGTAATTTCTCCGTATTGCAAGGTGCAATTCTGAAATTTTTTGCTTTTTCCTGCTTCTCTTAGCATGATAAAGAAGATTCAAAGAGAGTGAGATGCCAGCTCCTTTCATTCAGTCAGTAGCTTCAATCATTTCTGGACGTTTTTCAATGGCAAAAATCAATGAATATTGTAAATGCACAAGCAGTAATTTCTCCGCATTGCAAGGTGCAATTCTGAAATTTTTTGCTTTTTCCTGCTCCTCTTAGCATGATAAAGAAGATTCAAAGAGACTGAGATGCCAGCTCCTTTCATTCAGTCAGTAGCTTCAATCATTTCTGGACGTTTTTCAATGGCAAAAATCAATGAATATTGTAAATGCACAAACAGTAATTTCTCCGCATTGCAAGGTGCAATTCTGAAATTTTTTACTTTTTCCTGCTCCTCTTAGCATGAAAAAGAAGATTGAAAGAGAGTGAGATGCCAGCTCCTTTCATTCAGTCAGTAGCTTCAATCATTTCTGGTATATGAATAACATGATGTTTTTCAATGGCAAAAATCAATGAATATTGTAAATGCACAAACAGTAATTTCTCCGCATTGCAAGGTGCAATTCTGAATTTTTTTGCTTTTTCCTGCTCCTCTTAGCATGATAAAGAAGATTCAAAGAGAGTGAGATGCCAGCTCCTTTCATTCAGTCAGTAGCTTCAATCATTTCTGGACGTTTTTCAATGGCAAAAATCAATGAATATTGTAAATGCACAAACAGTAATTTCTCCGCATTGCAAGGTGCAATTCTGAAATTTTTTGCTTTTTCCTGCTCCTCTTAGCATGATAAAGAAGATTCAAAGAGAGTGAGATGCCAGCTCCTTTCATTCAGTCAGTAGCTTCAATCATTTCTGGTATATGAATAACATGATGTTTTTCAATGGCAAAAATCAATGAATATTGTAAATGCACAAACAGTAATTTCTCCGCATTGCAAGGTGCAATTCTGAAATTTTTTGCTTTTTCCTGCTCCTCTTAGCATGATAAAGAAGATTCAAAGAGAGTGAGATGCCAGCTCCTTTCATTCAGTCAGTAGCTTCAATCATTTCTGGACGTTTTTCAATGGCAAAAATCAATGAATATTGTAAATGCACAAACAGTAATTTCTCCGCATTGCAAGGTGCAATTCTGAAATTTTTTGCTTTTTCCTGCTCCTCTTAGCATGATAAAGAAGATTCAAAGAGAGTGAGATGCCAGCTCCTTTCATTCAGTCAGTAGCTTCAATCATTTCTGGTATATGAATAACATGATGTTTTTCAATGGCAAAAATAATGAATATTGTAAATGCACAAACAGTAATTTCTCCGCATTGCAAGGTGCAATTCTGAAATTTTTTGCTTTTTCCTGCTCCTCTTAGCATGATAAAGAAGATTCAAAGAGAGTGAGATGCCAGCTCCTTTCATTCAGTCAGTAGCTTCAATCATTTCTGGTATATGAATAACATGATGTTTTTCAATGGCAAAAATCAATGAATATTGTAAATGCACAAACAGTAATTTCTCCGCATTGCAAGGTGCAATTCTGAAATTTTTTGCCTTTTCCTGCTCCTCTTAGCATGATAAAGAAGATTCAAAGAGAGTGAGATGCCAGCTCCTTTCATTCAGTCAGTAGCTTCAATCATTTCTGGACGTTTTTCAATGGCAAAAATCAATGAATATTGTAAATGCACAAACAGTAATTTCTCCGCATTGCAAGGTGCAATTCTGAAATTTTTTGCTTTTTCCTGCTCCTCTTAGCATGATAAAGAAGATTCAAAGAGAGTGAGATGCCAGCTCCTTTCATTCAGTCAGTAGCTTCAAACATTTCTGGTATATGAATAACATGATGTTTTTCAATGGCAAAAATCAATGAATATTGTAAATGCACAAACAGTAATTTCTCCGCATTGCAAGGTGCAATTCTGAAATTTTTTGCTTTTTCCTGCTCCTCTTAGCATGATAAAGAAGATTCAAAGAGAGTGAGATGCCAGCTCCTTTCATTCAGTCAGTAGCTTCAATCATTTCTGGACGTTTTTCAATGGCAAAAATCAATGAATATTGTAAATGCACAAACAGTAATTTCTCCGCATTGCAAGGTGCAATTCTGAAATTTTTTGCTTTTTCCTGCTCCTCTTAGCATGATAAAGAAGATTCAAAGAGAGTGAGATGCCAGCTCCTTTCATTCAGTCAGTAGCTTCAATCATTTCTGGACGTTTTTCAATGGCAAAAATCAATGAATATTGTAAATGCACAAACTGCAATTTCTCCGCATTGCAAGGTGCAATTCTGAAATTTTTTGCTTTTTCCTGCTCCTCTTAGCATGATAAAGAAGATTCAAAGAGAGTGAGATGCCAGCTCCTTTCATTCAGTCAGTAGCTTCAATCATTTCTGGTATATGAATAACATGATGTTTTTCAATGGCAAAAATCAATGAATATTGTAAATGCACAAACAGTAATTTCTCCGCATTGCAAGGTGCAATTCTGAAATTTTTTGCTTTTTCCTGCTCCTCTTAGCATGATAAAGAAGATTCAAAGAGAGTGAGATGCCAGCTCCTTTCATTCAGTCAGTAGCTTCAATCATTTCTGGACGTTTTTCAATGGCAAAAATCATTGAATATTGTAAATGCACAAACAGTAATTTCTCCGCATTGCAAGGTGCAATTCTGAAATTTTTTACTTTTTCCTGCTCCTCTTAGCATGATAAAGAAGATTCAAAGAGAGTTAGATGCCAGCTCCTTTCATTCAGTCAGTAGCTTCAATCATTTCTGGTATATGAATAACATGATGTTTTTCAATCGCAAAAATCAATGAATATTGTAAATGCACAAACAGTAATTTCTCCGCATTGCAAGGTGCAATTCTGAAATGTTTTGCTTTTTCCTGCTCCTCTTAGCATGATAAAGAAGATTCAAAGAGAGTGAGATGCCAGCTCCTTTCATTCAGTCAGTAGCTTCAATCATTTCTGGACGTTTTTCAATGGCAAAAATCAATGAATATTGTAAATGCACAAACAGTAATTTCTCCGCATTGCAAGGTGCAATTCTGAAATTTTTTGCTTTTTCCTGCTCCTCTTAGCATGACAAAGAAGATTCAAAGAGAGTGAGATGCCAGATCCTTTCCTTCAGTCAGTAGCTTCAATCATTTCTGGTATATGAATAACATGATGTTTTTCAATGGCAAAAATCAATGAATTTTGTAAATTCACAAACAGTAATTTCTCCGCATTGCAAGGCGCAATTCTGAAATTTTTTGCTTTTTCCTGCTCCTCTTAGCATGATAAAGAAGATTCAAAGAGAGTGAGATGCCAGCTCCTTTCATTCAGTCAGTAGCTTCAATCATTTCTGGACATTTTTCAATGGCAAAAATCAATGAATATTGTAAATGCACAAACAGTAATTTCTCCGCATTGCAAGGTGCAATTCTGAAATTTTTTGCTTTTTCCTGCTCCTCTTAGCATGATAAAGAAGATTCAAAGAGAGTGAGATGCCAGCTCCTTTCATTCAGTCAGTAGCTTCAATCATTTCTGGACGTTTTTCAATGGCAAAAATCAATGAATATTGTAAATGCACAAACAGTAATTTCTCCGCATTGCAAGGTGCAATTCTGAAATTTTTTGCTTTTTCCTGCTCCTCTTAGCATGATAAAGAAGATTCAAAGAGAGTGAGATGCCAGCTCCTTTCATTCAGTCAGTAGCTTCAATCATTTCTGGACGTTTTTCAATGGCAAAAATCATTGAATATTGTAAATGCACAAACAGTAATTTCTCCGCATTGCAAGGTGCAATTCTGAAATTTTTTACTTTTTCCTGCTCCTCTTAGCATGATAAAGAAGATTCAAAGAGAGTGAGATGCCAGCTCCTTTCATTCAGTCAGTAGCTTCAATCATTTCTGGTATATGAATAACATGATGTTTTTCAATCGCAAAAATCAATGAATATTGTAAATGCACAAACAGTAATTTCTCCGCATTGCAAGGTGCAATTCTGAAATGTTTTGCTTTTTCCTGCTCCTCTTAGCATGATAAAGAAGATTCAAAGAGAGTGAGATGCCAGCTCCTTTCATTCAGTCAGTAGCTTCAATCATTTCTGGACGTTTTTCAATGGCAAAAATCAATGAATATTGTAAATGCACAAACAGTAATTTCTCCGCATTGCAAGGTGCAATTCTGAAATTTTTTGCTTTTTCCTGCTCCTCTTAGCATGACAAAGAAGATTCAAAGAGAGTGAGATGCCAGATCCTTTTCTTCAGTCAGTAGCTTCAATCATTTCTGGTATATGAATAACATGATGTTTTTCAATGGCAAAAATCAATGAATTTTGTAAATGCACAAACAGTAATTTCTCCGCATTGCAAGGCGCAATTCTGAAATTTTTTGCTTTTTCCTGCTCCTCTTAGCATGATAAAGAAGATTCAAAGAGAGTGAGATGCCAGCTCCTTTCATTCAGTCAGTAGCTTCAATCATTTCTGGACATTTTTCAATGGCAAAAATCAATGAATATTGTAAATGCACAAACAGTAATTTCTCCGCATTGCAAGGTGCAATTCTGAAATTTTTTGCTTTTTCCTGCTCCTCTTAGCATGATAAAGAAGATTCAAAGAGAGTGAGATGCCAGCTCCTTTCATTCAGTCAGTAGCTTCAAACATTTCTGGTATATGAATAACATGATGTTTTTCAATGGCAAAAATCAATGAATATTGTAAATGCACAAACAGTAATTTCTCCGCATTGCAAGGTGCAAGTCTGAAATTTTTTGCTTTTTCCTGCTCCTCTTAGCATGATAAAGAAGATTCAAAGAGAGTGAGATGCCAGCTCCTTTCATTCAGTCAGTAGCTTCAATCATTTCTGGACGTTTTTCAATGGCAAAAATCAATGAATATTGTAAATGCACAAACAGTAATTTCTTCGCATTGCAAGGTGCAATTCTGAAATGTTTTGCTTTTTCCTGCTCCTCTTAGCATGATAAAGAATATTCAAAGAGAGTGAGATGCCAGCTCCTTTCATTCAGTCAGTAGCTTCAATCATTTCTGGTAAATGAATACCATGATGTTTTTCAATGGCAAAAATCAATGAATTTTGTAAATGCACAAACAGTAATTTCTCCGCATTGCAAGGCGCAATTCTGAAATTTTTTGCTTTTTCCTGCTCCTCTTAGCATGATAAAGAAGATTCAAAGAGAGTGAGATGCCAGCTCCTTTCATTCAGTCAGTAGCTTCAATCATTTCTGGACGTTTTTCAATGGCAAAAATCAATGAATATTGTAAATGCACAAACAGTAATTTCTCCGCATTGCAAGGTGCAATTCTGAAATTTTTTGCTTTTTCCTGCTCCTCTTAGCATGATAAAGAAGATTCAAAGAGAGTGAGATGCCAGCTCCTTTCATTCAGTCAGTAGCTTCAATCATTTCTGGATGTTTTTCAATGGCAAAAGTCAATGAATATTGTAAATGCACAAACTGTAATTTCTTCGCATTGCAAGGTGCAATTCTGAAATTTTTTGCTTTTCCTGCTCCTCTTAGCATGATAAAGAAGATTCATAGTGAGATGCCAGCTCCTTTCATTCAGTCAGTAGCTTCAATCATTTCTGGACGTTTTTCAATGGCAAAAATCAATGAATATTGTAATTGCACAAACAGTAATTTCTCCGCATTGCAAGGTGCAATTCTGAAATTTTTTGCTTTTTCCTGCTCCTCTTAGCATGATAAAGAAGATTCAAAGAGAGTGAGATGCCAGCTCCTTTCATTCAGTCAGTAGCTTCAAACATTTCTGGTATATGAATAACATGATGTTTTTCAATGGCAAAAATCAATGAATATTGTAAATGCACAGTAATTTCTCCGCATTGCAAGGTGCAATTCTGAAATTTTTTGCTTTTTCCTGCTCCTCTTAGCATGATAAAGAAGATTCAAAGAGAGTGAGATGCCAGCTCCTTTCATTCAGTCAGTAGCTTCAATCATTTCTGGACGTTTTTCAATGGCAAAAATCAATGAATATTGTAAATGCACAAACAGTAATTTCTCCGCATTGCAAGGTGCAATTCTGAAATTTTTTGCTTTTTCCTGCTCCTCTTAGCATGATAAAGAAGATTCAAAGAGAGTGAGATGCCAGCTCCTTTCATTCAGTCAGTAGCTTCAATCATTTCTGGACGTTTTTCAATGGCAAAAATCAATGAATATTGTAAATGCACAAACTGTAATTTCTCCGCATTGTAAGGTGCAATTCTGAAATTTTTTGCTTTTTCCTGCTCCTCTTAGCATGATAAAGAAGATTCAAAGAGAGTGAGATGCCAGCTCCTTTCATTCAGTCAGTAGCTTCAATCATTTCTGGACGTTTTTCAATGGCAAAAATCAATGAATATTGTAAATGCACAAACAGTAATTTCTCCGCATTGCAAGGTGCAATTCTGAAATTTTTTGCTTTTTCCTGCTCCTCTTAGCATGATAAAGAAGATTCAAAGAGAGTGAGATGCCAGCTCCTTTCATTCAGTCAGTAGCTTCAAACATTTCTGGTATATGAATAACATGATGTTTTTCAATGGCAAAAATCAATGAATATTGTAAATGCACAAACAGTAATTTCTCCGCATTGCAAGGTGCAAGTCTGAAATTTTTTGCTTTTTCCTGCTCCTCTTAGCATGATAAAGAAGATTCAAAGAGAGTGAGATGCCAGCTACTTTCATTCAGTCAGTAGCTTCAATCATTTCTGGACGTTTTTCAATGGTAAAAATCAATGAATATTGTAAATGCACAAACAGTAATTTCTCCGCATTGCAAGGTGCAATTCTGAAATTTTTTGCTTTTTCCTGCTCCTCTTAGCATGATAAAGAAGATTCAAAGAGAGTGAGATGCCAGCTCCTTTCATTCAGTCAGTAGCTTCAATCATTTCTGGACGTTTTTCAATGGCAAAAATCAATGAATATTGTAAATGCACAAACAGTAATTTCTCCGCATTGCAAGGTGCAATTCTGAAATTTTTTGCTTTTTCCTGCTCCTCTTAGCATGATAAAGAAGTTTCAAAGAGAGTGAGATGCCAGCTCCTTTCATTCAGTCAGTAGCTTCAATCATTTCTGGTAAATGAATAACATGATGTTTTTCAATGGCAAAAATCAATGAATTTTGTAAATGCACAAACACTAATTTCTCCGCATTGCAAGGCGCAATTCTGAAATTTTTTGCTTTTTCCTGCTCCTCTTAGCATGATAAAGAAGATTCAAAGAGAGTGAGATGCCAGCTCCTTTCATTCAGTCAGTAGCTTCAATCAGTTCTGAACGTTTTTCAATGGCAAAAATCAATGAATATTGTAAATGCACAAACAGTAATTTCTCCGCATTGCAAGGAGCAATTCTGAAATTTTTTGCTTTTTCCTGCTCCTCTTAGCATGATAAAGAAGATTCAAAGAGAGTGAGATGCCAGCTCCTTTCATTCAGTCAGTAGCTTCAATCATTTCTGGACGTTTTTCAATGGCAAAAATCAATGAATATTGTAAATGCACAAACAGTAATTTCTCCGCATTGCAAGGTGCAATTCTGAAATTTTTTGCTTTTTCCTGCTCCTCTTAGCATGATAAAGAAGATTCAAAGAGAGTGAGGTGCCAGCTCCTTTCATTCAGTCAGTAGCTTCAAACATTTCTGGTATATGAATAACATGTTTTTTAATGGCAAAAATCAATGAATATTGTAAATGCACAAACAGTAATTTCTCCGCATTGCAAGGAGCAATTCTGAAATTTTTTGCTTTTTCCTGCTCCTCTTAGCATGATAAAGAAGATTCAAAGAGAGTGAGATGCCAGCTCCTTTCATTCAGTCAGTAGCTTCAATCATTTCTGGACGTTTTTCAATGGCAAAAATCAATGAATATTGTAAATGCACAAACAGTAATTTCTCCGCATTGCAAGGTGCAATTCTGAAATTTTTTGCTTTTTCCTGCTCCTCTTAGCATGATAAAGAAGATTCAAAGAGAGTGAGATGCCAGCTCCTTTCATTCAGTCAGTAGCTTCAATCATTTCTGGACGTTTTTCAATGGCAAAAATCATTGAATATTGTAAATGCACAAACAGTAATTTCTCCGCATTGCAAGGTGCAATTCTGAAATTTTTTACTTTTTCCTGCTCCTCTTAGCATGATAAAGAAGATTCAAAGAGAGTGAGATGCCAGCTCCTTTCATTCAGTCAGTAGCTTCAATCATTTCTGGCATATGAATAACATGATGTTTTTCAATCGCAAAAATCAATGAATATTGTAAATGCACAAACAGTAATTTCTCCGCATTGCAAGGTGCAATTCTGAAATGTTTTGCTTTTTCCTGCTCCTCTTAGCATGATAAAGAAGATTCAAAGAGAGTGAGATGCCAGCTCCTTTCATTCAGTCAGTAGCTTCAATCATTTCTGGACGTTTTTCAATGGCAAAAATCAATGAATATTGTAAATGCACAAACAGTAATTTCTCCGCATTGCAAGGTGCAATTCTGAAATTTTTTGCTTTTTCCTGCTCCTCTTAGCATGACAAAGAAGATTCAAAGAGAGTGAGATGCCAGATCCTTTTCTTCAGTCAGTAGCTTCAATCATTTCTGGTATATGAATAACATGATGTTTTTCAATGGCAAAAATCAATGAATTTTGTAAATGCACAAACAGTAATTTCTCCGCATTGCAAGGCGCAATTCTGAAATTTTTTGCTTTTTCCTGCTCCTCTTAGCATGATAAAGAAGATTCAAAGAGAGTGAGATGCCAGCTCCTTTCATTCAGTCAGTAGCTTCAATCATTTCTGGACATTTTTCAATGGCAAAAATCAATGAATATTGTAAATGCACAAACAGTAATTTCTCCGCATTGCAAGGTGCAATTCTGAAATTTTTTGCTTTTTCCTGCTCCTCTTAGCATGATAAAGAAGATTCAAAGAGAGTGAGATGCCAGCTCCTTTCATTCAGTCAGTAGCTTCAAACATTTCTGGTATATGAATAACATGATGTTTTTCAATGGCAAAAATCAATGAATATTGTAAATGCACAAACAGTAATTTCTCCGCATTGCAAGGTGCAAGTCTGAAATTTTTTGCTTTTTCCTGCTCCTCTTAGCATGATAAAGAAGATTCAAAGAGAGTGAGATGCCAGCTCCTTTCATTCAGTCAGTAGCTTCAATCATTTCTGGACGTTTTTCAATGGCAAAAATCAATGAATATTGTAAATGCACAAACAGTAATTTCTTCGCATTGCAAGGTGCAATTCTGAAATGTTTTGCTTTTTCCTGCTCCTCTTAGCATGATAAAGAATATTCAAAGAGAGTGAGATGCCAGCTCCTTTCATTCAGTCAGTAGCTTCAATCTTTCTGGTAAATGAATACCATGATGTTTTTCAATGGCAAAAATCAATGAATTTTGTAAATGCACAAACAGTAATTTCTCCGCATTGCAAGGCGCAATTCTGAAATTTTTTGCTTTTTCCTGCTCCTCTTAGCATGATAAAGAAGATTCAAAGAGAGTGAGATGCCAGCTCCTTTCATTCAGTCAGTAGCTTCAATCATTTCTGGACGTTTTTCAATGGCAAAAATCAATGAATATTGTAAATGCACAAACAGTAATTTCTCCGCATTGCAAGGTGCAATTCTGAAATTTTTTGCTTTTTCCTGCTCCTCTTAGCATGATAAAGAAGATTCAAAGAGAGTGAGATGCCAGCTCCTTTCATTCAGTCAGTAGCTTCAATCATTTCTGGATGTTTTTCAATGGCAAAAGTCAATGAATATTGTAAATGCACAAACTGTAATTTCTTCGCATTGCAAGGTGCAATTCTGAAATTTTTTGCTTTTCCTGCTCCTCTTAGCATGATAAAGAAGATTCATAGAGAGTGAGATGCCAGCTCCTTTCATTCAGTCAGTAGCTTCAATCATTTCTGGACGTTTTTCAATGGCAAAAATCAATGAATATTGTAATTGCACAAACAGTAATTTCTCCGCATTGCAAGGTGCAATTCTGAAATTTTTTGCTTTTTCCTGCTCCTCTTAGCATGATAAAGAAGATTCAAAGAGAGTGAGATGCCAGCTCCTTTCATTCAGTCAGTAGCTTCAAACATTTCTGGTATATGAATAACATGATGTTTTTCAATGGCAAAAATCAATGAATATTGTAAATGCACAGTAATTTCTCCGCATTGCAAGGTGCAATTCTGAAATTTTTTGCTTTTTCCTGCTCCTCTTAGCATGATAAAGAAGATTCAAAGAGAGTGAGATGCCAGCTCCTTTCATTCAGTCAGTAGCTTCAATCATTTCTGGACGTTTTTCAATGGCAAAAATCAATGAATATTGTAAATGCACAAACAGTAATTTCTCCGCATTGCAAGGTGCAATTCTGAAATTTTTTGCTTTTTCCTGCTCCTCTTAGCATGATAAAGAAGATTCAAAGAGAGTGAGATGCCAGCTCCTTTCATTCAGTCAGTAGCTTCAATCATTTCTGGACGTTTTTCAATGGCAAAAATCAATGAATATTGTAAATGCACAAACTGTAATTTCTCCGCATTGTAAGGTGCAATTCTGAAATTTTTTGCTTTTTCCTGCTCCTCTTAGCATGATAAAGAAGATTCAAAGAGAGTGAGATGCCAGCTCCTTTCATTCAGTCAGTAGCTTCAATCATTTCTGGACGTTTTTCAATGGCAAAAATCAATGAATATTGTAAATGCACAAACAGTAATTTCTCCGCATTGCAAGGTGCAATTCTGAAATTTTTTGCTTTTTCCTGCTCCTCTTAGCATGATAAAGAAGATTCAAAGAGAGTGAGATGCCAGCTCCTTTCATTCAGTCAGTAGCTTCAAACATTTCTGGTATATGAATAACATGATGTTTTTCAATGGCAAAAATCAATGAATATTGTAAATGCACAAACAGTAATTTCTCCGCATTGCAAGGTGCAATTCTGAAATTTTTTGCTTTTTCCTGCTCCTCTTAGCATGATAAAGAAGATTCAAAGAGAGTGAGATGCCAGCTCCTTTCATTCAGTCAGTAGCTTCAATCATTTCTGGACGTTTTTCAATGGCAAAAATCAATGAATATTGTAAATGCACAAACAGTAATTTCTCCGCATTGCAAGGTGCAATTCTGAAATTTTTTGCTTTTTCCTGCTCCTCTTAGCATGATAAAGAAGTTTCAAAGAGAGTGAGATGCCAGCTCCTTTCATTCAGTCAGTAGCTTCAATCATTTCTGGTAAATGAATAACATGATGTTTTTCAATGGCAAAAATCAATGAATTTTGTAAATGCACAAACACTAATTTCTCCGCATTGCAAGGCGCAATTCTGAAATTTTTTGCTTTTTCCTGCTCCTCAGCATGATAAAGAAGATTCAAAGAGAGTGAGATGCCAGCTCCTTTCATTCAGTCAGTAGCTTCAATCAGTTCTGAACGTTTTTCAATGGCAAAAATCAATGAATATTGTAAATGCACAAACAGTAATTTCTCCGCATTGCAAGGTGCAATTCTGAAATTTTTTGCTTTTTCCTGCTCCTCTTAGCATGATAAAGAAGATTCAAAGAGAGTGAGATGCCAGCTCCTTTCATTCAGTCAGTAGCTTCAATCATTTCTGGACGTTTTTCAATGGCAAAAATCAATGAATATTGTAAATGCACAAACAGTAATTTCTCCGCATTGCAAGGTGCAATTCTGAAATTTTTTGCTTTTTCCTGCTCCTCTTAGCATGATAAAGAAGATTCAAAGAGAGTGAGGTGCCAGCTCCTTTCATTCAGTCAGTAGCTTCAAACATTTCTGGTATATGAATAACATGTTTTTTAATGGCAAAAATCAATGAATATTGTAAATGCACAAACAGTAATTTCTCCGCATTGCAAGGAGCAATTCTGAAATTTTTTGCTTTTTCCTGCTCCTCTTAGCATGATAAAGAAGATTCAAAGAGAGTGAGATGCCAGCTCCTTTCATTCAGTCAGTAGCTTCAATCATTTCTGGACGTTTTTCAATGGCAAAAATCAATGAATATTGTAAATGCACAAACAGTAATTTCTCCGCATTGCAAGGTGCAATTCTGAAATTTTTTGCTTTTTCCTGCTCCTCTTAGCATGATAAAGAAGATTCAAAGAGAGTGAGATGCCAGCTCCTTTCATTCAGTCAGTAGCTTCAATCATTTCTGGACGTTTTTCAATGGCAAAAATCAATGAATATTGTAAATGCACAAACTGTAATTTCTCCGCATTGCAAGGTGCAATTCTGAAATTTTTTGCTTTTTCCTGCTCCTCTTAGCATGATAAAGAAGATTCAAAGAGAGTGAGATGCCAGCTCCTTTCATTCAGTCAGTAGCTTCAAACATTTCTGGTATATGAATAACATGATGTTTTTCAATGGCAAAAATCAATGAATATTGTAAATGCACAAACAGTAATTTCTCCGCATTGCAAGGTGCAATTCTGAAATTTTTTGTTTTTTCCTGCTCCTCTTAGCATGATAAAGAAGATTCAAAGAGAGTGAGATGCCAGCTCCTTTCATTCAGTCAGTAGCTTCAAACATTTCTGGTATATGAATAACATGATGTTTTTCAATGGCAAAAATCAATGAATATTGTAAATGCACAAACAGTAATTTCTCCGCATTGCAAGGTGCAATTCTGAAATTTTTTGCTTTTTCCTGCTCCTCTTAGCATGTTAAAGAAGATTCAAAGAGAGTGAGATGCCAGCTCCTTTCGTTCAGTCAGTAGCCTCAATCATTTCTGGACGTTTTTCAATGGTAAAAATCAATGAATATTGTAAATGCACAAACAGTAATTTCTCCGCATTGCAAGGTGCAATTCTGAAATTTTTTGCTTTTTCCTGCTCCTCTTAGCATGATAAAGAAGATTCAAAGAGAGTGAGATGCCAGCTCCTTTCATTCAGTCAGTAGCTTCAATCATTTCTGGACGTTTTTCAATGGCAAAAATCAATGAATATTGTAAATGCACAAACAGTAATTTCTCCGCATTGCAAGGTGCAATTCTGAAATTTTTTGCTTTTACCTGCTCCTCTTAGCATGATAAAGAAGATTCAAAGAGAGTGAGATGCCAGCTCCTTTCATTCAGTCAGTAGCTTCAATCATTTCTGGACGTTTTTCAATGGCAAAAATCAATGAATATTGTAAATGCACAAACAGTAATTTCTCCGCATTGCAAGTTGCAATTCTGAAATTTTTTGCTTTTTCCTGCTCCACTTAGCATGATAAAGAAGATTCAAAGAGAGTGAGATGCCAGCTCCTTTCATTCAGTCAGTAGCTTCAAACATTTCTGGTATATGAATAACATGATGTTTTTCAATGGCAAAAATCAATGAATATTGTAAATGCACAAACAGTAATTTCTCCGCATTGCAAGGTGCAATTCTGAAATTTTTTGCTTTTTCCTGCTCCTCTTAGCATGATAAAGAAGATTCAAAGAGAGTGAGATGCCAGCTCCTTTCGTTCAGTCAGTAGCTTCAATCATTTCTGGACGTTTTTCAATGGCAAAAATCATTGAATATTATAAATGCACAAACAGTAATTTCTCCGCATTGCATAGTGCAATTCTGAAATTTTTTACTTTTTCCTGCTCCTCTTAGCATGATAAAGAAGATTCAAAGAGAGTGAGATGCCAGCTCCTTTCATTCAGTCAGTAGCTTCAATCATTTCTGGTATATGAATAACATGATGTTTTTCAATGGCAAAAATCAATGAATATTGTAAATGCACAAACAGTAATTTCTCCGCATTGCAAGGTGCAATTCTGAAATTTTTTGCCTTTTCCTGCTCCTCTTAGCATGATAAAGAAGATTCAAAGAGAGTGAGATGCCAGCTCCTTTCATTCAGTCAGTAGCTTCAATAATTTCTGGACGTTTTTCAATGGCAAAAATCAATGAATATTGTAAATGCACAAACAGTAATTTCTCCGCATTGCAAGGTGCAATTCTGAAATTTTTTGCTTTTTCCTGCTCCTCTTAGCATGATAAACATGATTCAAAGAGAGTGAGATGCCAGCTCCTTTCATTCAGTCAGTAGCTTCAATCATTTCTGGACGTTTTTCAATGGCAAAAATCAATGAATATTGTAAATGCACAAACAGTAATTTCTCCGCATTGCAAGGTGCAATTATGAAATTTTTTGCTTTTTCCTGCTCCTCTTAGCATGATAAAGAAGATTCAAAGAGAGTGAGATGCCAGCTCCTTTCATTCAGTCAGTAGCTTCAAACATTTCTGGTATATGAATAACATGATGTTTTTCAATGGCAAAAATCAATGAATATTGTAAATGCACAAACAGTAATTTCTCCGCATTGCAAGGTGCAATTCTGAAATTTTTTGCTTTTTCCTGCTCCTCTTAGCATGATAAAGAAGATTCAAAGAGAGTGAGATGCCAGCTCCTTTCATTCAGTCAGTAGCTTAAATCATTTCTGAACGTTTTTCAATGGCAAAAATCAATGAATATTGTAAATGCACAAACAGTAATTTCTCCGCATTGCAAGGTGCAATTCTGAAATTTTTTGCTTTTTCCTGCTCCTCTTAGCATGATAAAGAAGATTCAAAGAGAGTGAGATGCCAGCTCCTTTCATTCAGTCAGTAGCTTCAATCATTTCTGGACGTTTTTCAATGGCAAAAATCAATGAATATTGTAAATGCACAAACAGTAATTTCTCCGCATTGCAAGGTGCAATTCTGAAATTTTTTGCTTTTTCCTGCTCCTCTTAGCATGATAAAGAAGATTCAAAGAGAGTGAGGTGCCAGCTCCTTTCATTCAGTCAGTAGCTTCAAACATTTCTGGTATATGAATAACATGTTTTTCAATGGCAAAAATCAATGAATATTGTAAATGCACAAACAGTAATTTCTCCGCATTGCAAGGAGCAATTCTGAAATTTTTTGCTTTTTCCTGCTCCTCTTAGCATGATAAAGAAGATTCAAAGAGAGTGAGATGCCAGCTCCTTTCATTCAGTCAGTAGCTTCAATCATTTCTGGACGTTTTTCAATGGCAAAAATCAATGAATATTGTAAATGCACAAACAGTAATTTCTCCGCATTGCAAGGTGCAATTCTGAAATTTTTTGCTTTTTCCTGCTCCTCTTAGCATGATAAAGAAGATTCAAAGAGAGTGAGATGCCAGCTCCTTTCATTCAGTCAGTAGCTTCAATCATTTCTGGACGTTTTTCAATGGCAAAAATCAATGAATATTGTAAATGCACAAACTGTAATTTCTCCGCATTGCAAGGTGCAATTCTGAAATTTTTTGCTTTTTCCTGCTCCTCTTAGCATGATAAAGAAGATTCAAAGAGAGTGAGATGCCAGCTCCTTTCATTCAGTCAGTAGCTTCAAACATTTCTGGTATATGAATAACATGATGTTTTTCAATGGCAAAAATCAATGAATATTGTAAATGCACAAACAGTAATTTCTCCGCATTGCAAGGTGCAATTCTGAAATTTTTTGTTTTTTCCTGCTCCTCTTAGCATGATAAAGAAGATTCAAAGAGAGTGAGATGCCAGCTCCTTTCATTCAGTCAGTAGCTTCAAACATTTCTGGTATATGAATAACATGATGTTTTTCAATGGCAAAAATCAATGAATATTGTAAATGCACAAACAGAAATTTCTCCGCATTGCAAGGTGCAATTCTGAAATTTTTTGCTTTTTCCTGCTTTTCTTAGCATGTTAAAGAAGATTCAAAGAGAGTGAGATGCCAGCTCCTTTCGTTCAGTCAGTAGCCTCAATCATTTCTGGACGTTTTTCAATGGTAAAAATCAATGAATATTGTAAATGCACAAACAGTAATTTCTCCGCATTGCAAGGTGCAATTCTGAAATTTTTTGCTTTTTCCTGCTCCTCTTAGCATGATAAAGAAGATTCAAAGAGAGTGAGATGCCAGCTCCTTTCATTCAGTCAGTAGCTTCAAACATTTCTGGTATATGAATAACATGATGTTTTTCAATGGCAAAAATCAATGAATATTGTAAATGCACAAACAGTAATTTCTCCGCATTGCAAGGTGCAATTCTGAAATTTTTTGCTTTTTCCTGCTCCTCTTAGCATGATAAAGAAGATTCAAAGAGAGTGAGATGCCAGCTCCTTTCATTCAGTCAGTAGCTTCAATCATTTCTGGTATATGAATAACATGATGTTTTTCAATGGCAAAAATCAATGAATATTGTAAATGCACAAACAGTAATTTCTCCGCATTGCAAGGTGCAATTCTGAAATTTTTTGCTTTTTCCTGCTCCTCTTAGCATGATAAAGAAGATTCAAAGAGAGTGAGATGCCAGCTCCTTTCATTCAGTCAGTAGCTTCAATAATTTCTGGACGTTTTTCAATGGCAAAAATCAATGAATATTGTAAATGCACAAACAGTAATTTCTCCGCATTGCAAGGTGCAATTCTGAAATTTTTTGCTTTTTCCTGCTCCTCTTAGCATGATAAACATGATTCAAAGAGAGTGAGATGCCAGCTCCTTTCATTCAGTCAGTAGCTTCAATCATTTCTGGACGTTTTTCAATGGCAAAAATCAATGAATATTGTAAATGCACAAACAGTAATTTCTCCGCATTGCAAGGTGCAATTCTGAAATTTTTTGCTTTTACCTGCTCCTCTTAGCATGATAAAGAAGATTCAAAGAGAGTGAGATGCCAGCTCCTTTCATTCAGTCAGTAGCTTCAATCATTTCTGGACGTTTTTCAATGGCAAAAATCAATGAATATTGTAAATGCACAAACAGTAATTTCTCCGCATTGCAAGTTGCAATTCTGAAATTTTTTGCTTTTTCCTGCTCCACTTAGCATGATAAAGAAGATTCAAAGAGAGTGAGATGCCAGCTCCTTTCATTCAGTCAGTAGCTTCAAACATTTCTGGTATATGAATAACATGATGTTTTTCAATGGCAAAAATCAATGAATATTGTAAATGCACAAACAGTAATTTCTCCGCATTGCAAGGTGCAATTCTGAAATTTTTTGCTTTTTCCTGCTCCTCTTAGCATGATAAAGAAGATTCAAAGAGAGTGAGATGCCAGCTCCTTTCGTTCAGTCAGTAGCTTCAATCATTTCTGGACGTTTTTCAATGGCAAAAATCATTGAATATTATAAATGCACAAACAGTAATTTCTCCGCATTGCATAGTGCAATTCTGAAATTTTTTACTTTTTCCTGCTCCTCTTAGCATGATAAAGAAGATTCAAAGAGAGTGAGATGCCAGCTCCTTTCATTCAGTCAGTAGCTTCAATCATTTCTGGTATATGAATAACATGATGTTTTTCAATGGCAAAAATCAATGAATATTGTAAATGCACAAACAGTAATTTCTCCGCATTGCAAGGTGCAATTCTGAAATTTTTTGCTTTTTCCTGCTCCTCTTAGCATGATAAAGAAGATTCAAAGAGAGTGAGATGCCAGCTCCTTTCATTCAGTCAGTAGCTTCAATAATTTCTGGACGTTTTTCAATGGCAAAAATCAATGAATATTGTAAATGCACAAACAGTAATTTCTCCGCATTGCAAGGTGCAATTCTGAAATTTTTTGCTTTTTCCTGCTCCTCTTAGCATGATAAACATGATTCAAAGAGAGTGAGATGCCAGCTCCTTTCATTCAGTCAGTAGCTTCAATCATTTCTGGACGTTTTTCAATGGCAAAAATCAATGAATATTGTAAATGCACAAACAGTAATTTCTCCGCATTGCAAGGTGCAATTATGAAATTTTTTGCTTTTTCCTGCTCCTCTTAGCATGATAAAGAAGATTCAAAGAGAGTGAGATGCCAGCTCCTTTCATTCAGTCAGTAGCTTCAAACATTTCTGGTATATGAATAACATGATGTTTTTCAATGGCAAAAATCAATGAATATTGTAAATGCACAAACAGTAATTTCTCCGCATTGCAAGGTGCAATTCTGAAATTTTTTGCTTTTTCCTGCTCCTCTTAGCATGATAAAGAAGATTCAAAGAGAGTGAGATGCCAGCTCCTTTCATTCAGTCAGTAGCTTCAATCATTTCTGGATGTTTTTCAATGGCAAAAATCAATGAATATTGTAAATGCACAAACAGTAATTTCTCCGCATTGCAAGGTGCAATTCTGAAATTTTTTGCTTTTTCCTGCTCCTCTTAGCATGATAAAGAAGATTCAAAGAGAGTGAGATGCCAGCTCCTTTCATTCAGTCAGTAGCTTCAATCATTTCTGGACGTTTTTCAATGGCAAAAATCAATGAATATTGTAAATGCACAAACAGTAATTTCTCCGCATTGCAAGGTGCAATTCTGAAATTTTTTGCTTTTTCCTGCTCCTCTTAGCATGATAAACATGATTCAAAGAGAGTGAGATGCCAGCTCCTTTCATTCAGTCAGTAGCTTCAATCATTTCTGGACGTTTTTCAATGGCAAAAATCAATGAATATTGTAAATGCACAAACAGTAATTTCTCCGCATTGCAAGGTGCAATTATGAAATTTTTTGCTTTTTCCTGCTCCTCTTAGCATGATAAAGAAGATTCAAAGAGAGTGAGATGCCAGCTCCTTTCATTCAGTCAGTAGCTTCAAACATTTCTGGTATATGAATAACATGATGTTTTTCAATGGCAAAAATCAATGAATATTGTAAATGCACAAACAGTAATTTCTCCGCATTGCAAGGTGCAATTCTGAAATTTTTTGCTTTTTCCTGCTCCTCTTAGCATGATAAAGAAGATTCAAAGAGAGTGAGATGCCAGCTCCTTTCATTCAGTCAGTAGCTTCAATCATTTCTGGATGTTTTTCAATGGCAAAAATCAATGAATATTGTAAATGCACAAACAGTAATTTCTCCGCATTGCAAGGTGCAATTCTGAAATTTTTTGCTTTTTCCTGCTCCTCTTAGCATGATAAACAAGATTCAAAGAGAGTGAGATGCCAGCTCCTTTCATTCAGTCAGTAGCTTCAAACATTTCTGGTATATGAATAACATGATGTTTTTCAATGGCAAAAATCAATGAATATTGTAAATGCACAAACAGTAATTTCTCCGCATTGCAAGGTGCAATTCTGAAATTTTTTGCTTTTTCCTGCTCCTCTTAGCATGATAAAGAAGATTCAAAGAGAGTGAGATGCCAGCTCCTTTCATTCAGTCAGTAGCTTCAATCATTTCTGGATGTTTTTCAATGGCAAAAATCAATGAATATTGTAAATGCACAAACAGTAATTTCTCCGCATTGCAAGGTGCAATTATGAAATTTTTTGCTTTTTCCTGCTCCTCTTAGCATGATAAAGAAGATTCAAAGAGAGTGAGATGCCAGCTCCTTTCATTCAGTCAGTAGCTTCAAACATTTCTGGTATATGAATAACATGATGTTTTTCAATGGCAAAAATCAATGAATATTGTAAATGCACAAACAGTAATTTCTCCGCATTGCAAGGTGCAATTCTGAAATTTTTTGCTTTTTCCTGCTCCTCTTAGCATGATAAAGAAGATTCAAAGAGAGTGAGATGCCAGCTCCTTTCATTCAGTCAGTAGCTTCAATCATTTCTGGATGTTTTTCAATGGCAAAAATCAATGAATATTGTAAATGCACAAACAGTAATTTCTCCGCATTGCAAGGTGCAATTCTGAAATTTTTTGCTTTTTCCTGCTCCTCTTAGCATGATAAACAAGATTCAAAGAGAGTGAGATGCCAGCTCCTTTCATTCAGTCAGTAGCTTCAATCATTTCTGGACGTTTTTCAATGGCAAAAATCAATGAATATTGTAAATGCACAAACAGTAATTTCTCCGCATTGCAAGGTGCAATTCTGAAATTTTTTGCTTTTTCCTGCTCCTCTTAGCATGATAAAGAAGATTCAAAGAGAGTGAGATGCCAGCTCCTTTCATTCAGTCAGTAGCTTCAAACATTTCTGGTATATGAATAACATGATGTTTTTCAATGGCAAAAATCAATGAATATTGTAAATGCACAAACAGTAATTTCTCCGCATTGCAAGGTGCAAGTCTGAAATTTTTTGCTTTTTCCTGCTCCTCTTAGCATGATAAAGAAGATTCAAAGAGAGTGAGATGCCAGCTACTTTCATTCAGTCAGTAGCTTCAATCATTTCTGGACGTTTTTCAATGGTAAAAATCAATGAATATTGTAAATGCACAAACAGTAATTTCTCCACATTGCAAGGTGCAATTCTGAAATTTTTTGCTTTTTCCTGCTCCTCTTAGCATGATAAAGAAGATTCAAAGAGAGTGAGATGCCAGCTCCTTTCATTCAGTCAGTAGCTTCAAACATTTCTGGTATATGAATAACATGATGTTTTTCAATGGCAAAAATCAATGAATATTGTAAATGCACAAACAGTAATTTCTCCGCATTGCAAGGTGCAATTCTGAAATTTTTTGCTTTTTCCTGCTCCTCTTAGCATGATAAAGAAGATTCAAAGAGAGTGAGATGCCAGCTCCTTTCATTCAGTCAGTAGCTTCAAACATTTCTGGTATATGAATAACATGATGTTTTTCAATGGCAAAAATCAATGAATATTGTAAATGCACAAACAGTAATTTCTCCGCATTGCAAGGTGCAATTTTGAAATTTTTTGCTTTTTCCTGCTCCTCTTAGCATGATAAAGAAGATTCAAAGAGAGTGAGATGCCAGCTCCTTTCATTCAGTCAGTAGCTTCAATCATTTCTGGACGTTTTTCAATGGCAAAAATCAATGAATATTGTAAATGCACAAACAGTAATTTCTCCGCATTGCAAGGTGCAATTCTGAAATTTTTTGCTTTTTCCTGCTCCTCTTAGCATGATAAAGAAGATTCAAAGAGAGTGAGATGCCAGCTCCTTTCATTCAGTCAGTACCTTCAATCATTTCTGGACGTTTTTCAATGGCAAAAATCAATGAAAATTGTAAATGCACAAACAGTAATTTCTCCGCATTGCAAGGTGCGATTCTGAAATTTTTTGCTTTTTCCTGCTCCTCTTAGCATGATAAAGAAGATTCAAAGAGAGTGAGATGCCAGCTCCTTTCATTCAGTCAGTAGCTTCAAACATTTCTGGTATATGAATAACATGATGTTTTTCAATGGCAAAAATCAATGAATATTGTAAATGCACAAACAGTAATTTCTCCGCATTGCAAGGTGCAAGTCTGAAATTTTTTGCTTTTTCCTGCTCCTCTTAGCATGATAAAGAAGATTCAAAGAGAGTGAGATGCCAGCTACTTTCATTCAGTCAGTAGCTTCAATCATTTCTGGACCTTTTTCAATGGTAAAAATCAATGAATATTGTAAATGCACAAACAGTAATTTCTCCACATTGCAAGGTGCAATTCTGAAATTTTTTGCTTTTTCCTGCTCCTCTTAGCATGATAAAGAAGATTCAAAGAGAGTGAGATGCCAGCTCCTTTCATTCAGTCAGTAGCTTCAAACATTTCTGGTATATGAATAACATGTTTTTCAATGGCAAAAATCAATGAATATTGTAAATGCACAAACAGTAATTTCTCCGCATTGCAAGGTGCAATTCTGAAATTTTTTGCTTTTTCCTGCTCCTCTTAGCATGATAAAGAAGATTCAAAGAGAGTGAGATGCCAGCTCCTTTCATTCAGTCAGTAGCTTCAAACATTTCTGGTATATGAATAACATGATGTTTTTCAATGGCAAAAATCAATGAATATTGTAAATGCACAAACAGTAATTTCTCCGCATTGCAAGGTGCAATTCTGAAATTTTTTGCTTTTTCCTGCTCCTCTTAGCATGATAAAGAAGATTCAAAGAGAGTGAGATGCCAGCTCCTTTCATTCAGTCAGTAGCTTCAATCATTTCTGGATGTTTTTCAATGGCAAAAATCAATGAATATTGTAAATGCACAAACAGTAATTTCTCCGCATTGCAAGGTGCAATTCTGAAATTTTTTGCTTTTTCCTGCTCCTCTTAGCATGATAAAGAAGATTCAAAGAGAGTGAGATGTCAGCTCCTTTCATTCAGTCAGTAGCTTCAAACATTTCTGGTATATGAATAACATGATGTTTTTCAATGGCAAAAATCAATGAATTTTGTAAATGCACAAACAGTAATTTCTCCGCATTGCAAGGTGCAATTCTGAAATTTTTTGCTTTTTCCTGCTCCTCTTAGCATGATAAAGAAGATTCAAAGAGAGTGAGATGCCAGCTCCTTTCATTCAGTCAGTAGCTTCAATCATTTCTGGATGTTTTTCAATGGCAAAAATCAATGAATATTGTAAATGCACAAACAGTAATATCTCCACATTGCAAGGTGCAATTCTGAAATTTTTTGCTTTTTCCTGCTAATCCTAGCATGATAAAGAAGATTCAAAGAGAGTGAGATGCCAGCTCCTTTCATTCAGTCAGTAGCTTCAAACATTTCTGGTATATGAAAAACACATGTTTTTCAATGGCAAAAATCAATGAATATTGTAAATGCACAAACAGTAATATCTCCACATTGCAAGGTGCAATTCTGAAATTTTTTGCTTTTTCCTGCTAATCCTAGCATGATAAAGAAGATTCAAAGAGAGTGAGATGCCAGCTCCTTTCATTCAGTCAGTAGCTTCAAACATTTCTGGTATATGAAAAACATGTTTTTCAATGGCAAAAATCAATGAATATTGTAAATGCACAAACAGTAATATCTCCACATTGCAAGGTGCAATTCTGAAATTTTTAGCTTTTTCCTGTTAATCCTAGCATGATAAAGAAGATTCAAAGAGAGTGAGATGCCAGCTCCTTTCATTCAGTCAGTAGCTTCAAACATTTCTGGACGTTTTTCAATGGCAAAAATCAATGAATATTGTAAATGCACAAACAGTAATATCTCCACATTGCAAGGTGCAATTCTGAAATTTTTTGCTTTTTCCTGTTAATCCTAGCATGATAAACAAGATTCAAAGAGAGTGAGATGCCAGCTCCTTTCATTCAGTCAGTAGCTTCAAACATTTCTGGTATATGAAAAACGTTTTTCAATGGCAAAAATCAATGAATATTGTAAATGCACAAACAGTAATATCTCCACATTGCAAGGTGCAATTCTGAAATTTTTTGCTTTTTCCTGCTAATCCTAGCATGATAAAGAAGATTCAAAGAGAGTGAGATGCCAGCTCCTTTCATTCAGTCAGTAGCTTCAAACATTTCTGGTATATGAAAAACATGTTTTTCAATGGCAAAAATCAATGAATATTGTAAATGCACAAACAGTAATATCTCCACATTGCAAGGTGCAATTCTGAAATTTTTTGCTTTTTCCTGCTAATCCTAGCATGATAAAGAAGATTCAAAGAGAGTGAGATGCCAGCTCCTTTCATTCAGTCAGTAGCTTCAAACATTTCTGGACGTTTTTCAATGGCAAAAATCAATGAATATTGTAAATGCACAAACAGTAATATCTCCACATTGCAAGGTGCAATTCTGAAATTTTTTGCTTTTTCCTGTTAATCCTAGCATGATAAAGAAGATTCAAAGAGAGTGAGATGCCAGCTCCTTTCATTCAGTCAGTAGCTTCAAACATTTCTGGTATATGAAAAACATGTTTTTCAATGGCAAAAATCAATGAATATTGTAAATGCACAAACAGTAATATCTCCACATTGCAAGGTGAAATTCTGAAATTTTTTGCTTTTTCCTGTTAATCCTAGCATGATAAAGAAGATTCAAAGAGAGTGAGATGCCAGCTCCTTTCATTCAGTCAGTAGCTTCAAACATTTCTGGTATATGAAAAACATGTTTTTCAATGGCAAAAATCAATGAATATTGTAAATGCACAAACAGTAATATCTCCACATTGCAAGGTGCAATTCTGAAATTTTTTGCTTTTTCCTGCTAATCCTAGCATGATAAAGAAGATTCAAAGAGAGTGAGATGCCAGCTCCTTTCATTCAGTCAGTAGCTTCAATCATTTCTGGACATTTTTCAATGGCAAAAATCAATGAATATTGTAAATGCACAAACAGTAATTTCTCCGCATTGCAAGGTGCAATTCTGAAATTTTTTGCTTTTTCCTGCTCCTCTTAGCATGATAAAGAAGATTCAAAGAGAGTGAGATGACAGCTCCTTTCATTCAGTCAGTAGCTTCAATCATTTCTGGACGTTTTTCAATGGCAAAAATCAATGAATATTGTAAATGCACAAACAGTAATTTCTCCGCATTGCAAGGTGCAATTCTGAAATTTTTTGCTTTTTCCTGCTCCTCTTAGCATGATAAAGAAGATTCAAAGAGAGTGAGATGCCAGCTCCTTTCATTCAGTCAGTAGCTTCAAACATTTCTGGTATATGAAAAACATGTTTTTCAATGGCAAAAATCAATGAATATTGTAAATGCACAAACAGTAATATCTCCACATTGCAAGGTGCAATTCTGAAATTCTTTGCTTTTTCCTGCTAATCCTAGCATGATAAAGAAGATTCAAAGAGAGTGAGATGCCAGCTCCTTTCATTCAGTCAGTAGCTTCAAACATTTCTGGTATATGAAAAACATGTTTTTCAATGGCAAAAATCAATGAATATTGTAAATGCACAAACAGTAATATCTCCACATTGCAAGGTGCAATTCTGAAATTTTTAGCTTTTTCCTGTTAATCCTAGCATGATAAAGAAGATTCAAAGAGAGTGAGATGCCAGCTCCTTTCATTCAGTCAGTAGCTTCAAACATTTCTGGACGTTTTTCAATGGCAAAAATCAATGAATATTGTAAATGCACAAACAGTAATATCTCCACATTGCAAGGTGCAATTCTGAAATTTTTTGCTTTTTCCTGTTAATCCTAGCATGATAAAGAAGATTCAAAGAGAGTGAGATGCCAGCTCCTTTCATTCAGTCAGTAGCTTCAAACATTTCTGGTATATGAAAAACATGTTTTTCAATGGCAAAAATCAATGAATATTGTAAATGCACAAACAGTAATATCTCCACATTGCAAGGTGCAATTCTGAAATTTTTTGCTTTTTCCTGCTAATCCTAGCATGATAAAGAAGATTCAAAGAGAGTGAGATGCCAGCTCCTTTCATTCAGTCAGTAGCTTCAAACATTTCTGGACGTTTTTCAATGGCAAAAATCAATGAATATTGTAAATGCACAAACAGTAATATCTCCACATTGCAAGGTGCAATTCTGAAATTTTTTGCTTTTTCCTGTTAATCCTAGCATGATAAAGAAGATTCAAAGAGCGTGAGATGCCAGCTCCTTTCATTCAGTCAGTAGCTTCAAACATTTCTGGTATATGAAAAACGTTTTTCAATGGCAAAAATCAATGAATATTGTAAATGCACAAACAGTAATATCTCCACATTGCAAGGTGCAATTCTGAAATTTTTTGCTTTTTCCTGCTAATCCTAGCATGATAAAGAAGATTCAAAGAGAGTGAGATGCCAGCTCCTTTCATTCAGTCAGTAGCTTCAAACATTTCTGGTATATGAAAAACATGTTTTTCAATGGCAAAAATCAATGAATATTGTAAATGCACAAACAGTAATATCTCCACATTGCAAGGTGCAATTCTGAAATTTTTTGCTTTTTCCTGCTAATCCTAGCATGATAAAGAAGATTCAAAGAGAGTGAGATGCCAGCTCCTTTCATTCAGTCAGTAGCTTCAAACATTTCTGGACGTTTTTCAATGGCAAAAATCAATGAATATTGTAAATGCACAAACAGTAATATCTCCACATTGCAAGGTGCAATTCTGAAATTTTTTGCTTTTTCCTGTTAATCCTAGCATGATAAAGAAGATTCAAAGAGAGTGAGATGCCAGCTCCTTTCATTCAGTCAGTAGCTTCAAACATTTCTGGTATATGAAAAACATGTTTTTCAATGGCAAAAATCAATGAATATTGTAAATGCACAAACAGTAATATCTCCACATTGCAAGGTGAAATTCTGAAATTTTTTGCTTTTTCCTGTTAATCCTAGCATGATAAAGAAGATTCAAAGAGAGTGAGATGCCAGCTCCTTTCATTCAGTCAGTAGCTTCAAACATTTCTGGTATATGAAAAACATGTTTTTCAATGGCAAAAATCAATGAATATTGTAAATGC
This sequence comes from Phyllobates terribilis, assembly GCF_046119375.1. NCBI lineage: Eukaryota > Metazoa > Chordata > Amphibia > Anura > Dendrobatidae > Phyllobates > Phyllobates terribilis. Next base: position 23,594 of record NW_027366637.1, on the reverse strand, counting down.
ACAAACAGTAATATCTCCACATTGCAAGGTGCAATTCTGAAATTTTTTGCTTTTTCCTGCTAATCCTAGCATGATAAAGAAGATTCAAAGAGAGTGAGATGCCAGCTCCTTTCATTCAGTCAGTAGCTTCAATCATTTCTGGACATTTTTCAATGGCAAAAATCAATGAATATTGTAAATGCACAAACAGTAATTTCTCCGCATTGCAAGGTGCAATTCTGAAATTTTTTGCTTTTTCCTGCTCCTCTTAGCATGATAAAGAAGATTCAAAGAGAGTGAGATGACAGCTCCTTTCATTCAGTCAGTAGCTTCAATCATTTCTGGACGTTTTTCAATGGCAAAAATCAATGAATATTGTAAATGCACAAACAGTAATTTCTCCGCATTGCAAGGTGCAATTCTGAAATTTTTTGCTTTTTCCTGCTCCTCTTAGCATGATAAAGAAGATTCAAAGAGAGTGAGATGCCAGCTCCTTTCATTCAGTCAGTAGCTTCAAACATTTCTGGTATATGAAAAACATGTTTTTCAATGGCAAAAATCAATGAATATTGTAAATGCACAAACAGTAATATCTCCACATTGCAAGGTGCAATTCTGAAATTTTTTGCTTTTTCCTGCTAATCCTAGCATGATAAAGAAGATTCAAAGAGAGTGAGATGCCAGCTCCTTTCATTCAGTCAGTAGCTTCAAACATTTCTGGACGTTTTTCAATGGCAAAAATCAATGAATATTGTAAATGCACAAACAGTAATATCTCCACATTGCAAGGTGCAATTCTGAAATTTTTTGCTTTTTCCTGTTAATCCTAGCATGATAAAGAAGATTCAAAGAGAGTGAGATGCCAGCTCCTTTCATTCAGTCAGTAGCTTCAAACATTTCTGGTATATGAAAAACGTTTTTCAATGGCAAAAATCAATGAATATTGTAAATGCACAAACAGTAATATCTCCACATTGCAAGGTGCAATTCTGAAATTTTTTGCTTTTTCCTGCTAATCCTAGCATGATAAAGAAGATTCAAAGAGAGTGAGATGCCAGCTCCTTTCATTCAGTCAGTAGCTTCAAACATTTCTGGTATATGAAAAACATGTTTTTCAATGGCAAAAATCAATGAATATTGTAAATGCACAAACAGTAATATCTCCACATTGCAAGGTGCAATTCTGAAATTTTTTGCTTTTTCCTGCTAATCCTAGCATGATAAAGAAGATTCAAAGAGAGTGAGATGCCAGCTCCTTTCATTCAGTCAGTAGCTTCAAACATTTCTGGACGTTTTTCAATGGCAAAAATCAATGAATATTGTAAATGCACAAACAGTAATATCTCCACATTGCAAGGTGAAATTCTGAAATTTTTTGCTTTTTCCTGTTAATCCTAGCATGATAAAGAAGATTCAAAGAGAGTGAGATGCCAGCTCCTTTCATTCAGTCAGTAGCTTCAAACATTTCTGGTATATGAAAAACATGTTTTTCAATGGCAAAAATCAATGAATATTGTAAATGCACAAACAGTAATATCTCCACATTGCAAGGTGCAATTCTGAAATTTTTTGCTTTTTCCTGCTAATCCTAGCATGATAAAGAAGATTCAAAGAGAGTGAGATGCCAGCTCCTTTCATTCAGTCAGTAGCTTCAATCATTTCTGGACATTTTTCAATGGCAAAAATCAATGAATATTGTAAATGCACAAACAGTAATTTCTCCGCATTGCAAGGTGCAATTCTGAAATTTTTTGCTTTTTCCTGCTCCTCTTAGCATGATAAAGAAGATTCAAAGAGAGTGAGATGACAGCTCCTTTCATTCAGTCAGTAGCTTCAATCATTTCTGGACGTTTTTCAATGGCAAAAATCAATGAATATTGTAAATGCACAAACAGTAATTTCTCCGCATTGCAAGGTGCAATTCTGAAATTTTTTGCTTTTTCCTGCTAATCCTAGCATGATAAAGAAGATTCAAAGAGTGAGATGCCAGCTCCTTTCATTCAGTCAGTAGCTTCAAACATTTCTGGTATATGAAAAACATGTTTTTCAATGGCAAAAATCAATGAATATTGTAAATGCACAAACAGTAATATCTCCACATTGCAAGGTGCAATTCTGAAATTTTTTGCTTTTTCCTGTTAATCCTAGCATGATAAAGAAGATTCAAAGAGAGTGAGATGCAAGCTCCTTTCATTCAGTCAGTAGCTTCAAACATTTCTGGTATATGAAAAACATGTTTTTCAATGGCAAAAATCAATGAATATTGTAAATGCACAAACAGTAATATCTCCACATTGCAAGGTGCAATTCGGAAATTTTTTGCTTTTTCCTGCTAATCCTAGCATGATAAAGAAGATTCAAAGAGAGTGAGATGCCAGCTCCTTTCATTCAGTCAGTAGTTTCAAACATTTCTGGTATATGAATAACATGATGTTTTTCAATGGCAAAAATCAATGAATATTGTAAATGCACAAACAGTAATATCTCCACATTGCAAGGTGCAATTCTGAAATTTTTTGCTTTTTCCTGCTAATCCTAGCATGATAAAGAAGATTCAAAGAGAGTGAGATGCCAGCTCCTTTCATTCAGTCAGTAGCTTCAAACATTTCTGGACGTTTTTCAATGGCAAAAATCAATGAATATTGTAAATGCACAAACAGTAATATCTCCACATTGCAAGGTGCAATTCTGAAATTTTTTGCTTTTTCCTGTTAATCCTAGCATGATAAAGAAGATTCAAAGAGAGTGAGATGCCAGCTCCTTTCATTCAGTCAGTAGCTTCAAACATTTCTGGTATATGAAAAACATGTTTTTCAATGGCAAAAATCAATGAATATTGTAAATGCACAAACAGTAATATCTCCACATTGCAAGGTGCAATTCGGAAATTTTTTGCTTTTTCCTGCTAATCCTAGCATGATAAAGAAGATTCAAAGAGAGTGAGATGCCAGCTCCTTTCATTCAGTCAGTAGCTTCAAACATTTCTGGTATTTGAATAACATGATGTTTTTCAATGGCAAAAATCAATGAATATTGTAAATGCACAAACAGTAATATCTCCACATTGCAAGGTGCAATTCTGAAATTTTTTGCTTTTTCCTGCTAATCCTAGCATGATAAAGAAGATTCAAAGAGAGTGAGATGCCAGCTCCTTTCATTCAGTCAGTAGCTTCAAACATTTCTGGACGTTTTTCAATGGCAAAAATCAATGAATATTGTAAATGCACAAACAGTAATATCTCCACATTGCAAGGTGCAATTCTGAAATTTTTAGCTTTTTCCTGTTAATCCTAGCATGATAAAGAAGATTCAAAGAGAGTGAGATGCCAGCTCCTTTCATTCAGTCAGTAGCTTCAAACATTTCTGGTATATGAAAAACATGTTTTTCAATGGCAAAAATCAATGAATATTGTAAATGCACAAACAGTAATATCTCCACATTGCAAGGTGCAATTCTGAAATTTTTTGCTTTTTCCTGCTAATCCTAGCATGATAAAGAAGATTCAAAGAGAGTGAGATGCCAGCTCCTTTCATTCAGTCAGTAGCTTCAAACATTTCTGGTATATGAAAAACATGTTTTTCAATGGCAAAAATCAATGAATATTGTAAATGCACAAACAGTAATATCTCCACATTGGAAGGTGCAATTCTGAAATTTTTAGCTTTTTCCTGTTAATCCTAGCATGATAAAGAAGATTCAAAGAGAGTGAGATGCCAGCTCCTTTCATTCAGTCAGTAGCTTCAAACATTTCTGGACGTTTTTCAATGGCAAAAATCAATGAATATTGTAAATGCACAAACAGTAATATCTCCACATTGCAAGGTGCAATTCTGAAATTTTTTGCTTTTTCCTGTTAATCCTAGCATGATAAAGAAGATTCAAAGAGAGTGAGATGCCAGCTCCTTTCATTCAGTCAGTAGCTTCAAACATTTCTGGTATATGAAAAACGTTTTTCAATGGCAAAAATCAATGAATATTGTAAATGCACAAACAGTAATATCTCCACATTGCAAGGTGCAATTCTGAAATTTTTTGCTTTTTCCTGCTAATCCTAGCATGATAAAGAAGATTCAAAGAGAGTGAGATGCCAGCTCCTTTCATTCAGTCAGTAGCTTCAAACATTTCTGGTATATGAAAAACATGTTTTTCAATGGCAAAAATCAATGAATATTGTAAATGCACAAACAGTAATATCTCCACATTGCAAGGTGCAATTCTGAAATTTTTTACTTTTTACTGCTAATCCTAGCATGATAAAGAAGATTCAAAGAGAGTGAGATGCCAGCTCCTTTCATTCAGTCAGTAGCTTCAAACATTTCTGGACGTTTTTCAATGGCAAAAATCAATGAATATTGTAAATGCACAAACAGTAATATCTCCACATTGCAAGGTGCAATTCTGAAATTTTTTGCTTTTTCCTGTTAATCCTAGCATGATAAAGAAGATTCAAAGAGAGTGAGATGCCAGCTCCTTTCATTCAGTCAGTAGCTTCAAACATTTCTGGTATATGAAAAACATGTTTTTCAATGGCAAAAATCAATGAATATTGTAAATGAACAAACAGTAATATCTCCACATTGCAAGGTGCAATTCTGAAATTTTTTGCTTTTTCCTGCTAATCCTAGCATGATAAAGAAGATTCAAAGAGAGTGAGATGCCAGCTCCTTTCATTCAGTCAGTAGCTTCAAACATTTCTGGTATATGAAAAACATGTTTTTCAATGGCAAAAATCAATGAATATTGTAAATGCACAAACAGTAATATCTCCACATTGCAAGGTGCAATTCTGAAATTCTTTGCTTTTTCCTGCTAATCCTAGCATGATAAAGAAGATTCAAAGAGAGTGAGATGCCAGCTCCTTTCATTCAGTCAGTAGCTTCAAACATTTCTGGTATATGAAAAACATGTTTTTCAATGGCAAAAATCAATGAATATTGTAAATGCACAAACAGTAATATCTCCACATTGCAAGGTGCAGTTCTGAAATTTTTAGCTTTTTCCTGTTAATCCTAGCATGATAAAGAAGATTCAAAGAGAGTGAGATGCCAGCTCCTTTCATTCAGTCAGTAGCTTCAAACATTTCTGGACGTTTTTCAATGGCAAAAATCAATGAATATTGTAAATGCACAAACAGTAATATCTCCACATTGCAAGGTGCAATTCTGAAATTTTTTGCTTTTTCCTGTTAATCCTAGCATGATAAAGAAGATTCAAAGAGAGTGAGATGCCAGCTCCTTTCATTCAGTCAGTAGCTTCAAACATTTCTGGTATATGAAAAACATGTTTTTCAATGGCAAAAATCAATGAATATTGTAAATGCACAAACAGTAATATCTCCACATTGCAAGGTGCAATTCTGAAATTTTTTGCTTTTTCCTGCTAATCCTAGCATGATAAAGAAGATTCAAAGAGAGTGAGATGCCAGCTCCTTTCATTCAGTCAGTAGCTTCAAACATTTCTGGTATATGAAAAACATGTTTTTCAATGGCAAAAATCAATGAATATTGTAAATGCACAAACAGTAATATCTCCACATTGCAAGGTGCAATTCTGAAATTTTTTGCTTTTTCCTGCTAATCCTAGCATGATAAAGAAGATTCAAAGAGAGTGAGATGCCAGCTCCTTTCATTCAGTCAGTAGCTTCAAACATTTCTGGACGTTTTTCAATGGCAAAAATCAATGAATATTGTAAATGCACAAACAGTAATATCTCCACATTGCAAGGTGCAATTCTGAAATTTTTTGCTTTTTCCTGTTAATCCTAGCATGATAAAGAAGATTCAAAGAGAGTGAGATGCCAGCTCCTTTCATTCAGTCAGTAGCTTCAAACATTTCTGGACGTTTTTCAATGGCAAAAATCAATGAATATTGTAAATGCACAAACAGTAATATCTCCACATTGCAAGGTGCAATTCTGAAATTTTTTGCTTTTTCCTGTTAATCCTAGCATGATAAAGAAGATTCAAAGAGAGTGAGATGCCAGCTCCTTTCATTCAGTCAGTAGCTTCAAACATTTCTGGTATATGAAAAACGTTTTTCAATGGCAAAAATCAATGAATATTGTAAATGCACAAACAGTAATATCTCCACATTGCAAGGTGCAATTCTGAAATTTTTTGCTTTTTCCTGCTAATCCTAGCATGATAAAGAAGATTCAAAGAGAGTGAGATGCCAGCTCCTTTCATTCAGTCAGTAGCTTCAAACATTTCTGGTATATGAAAAACATGTTTTTCAATGGCAAAAATCAATGAATATTGTAAATGCACAAACAGTAATATCTCCACATTGCAAGGTGCAATTCTGAAATTTTTTGCTTTTTCCTGCTAATCCTAGCATGATAAAGAAGATTCAAAGAGAGTGAGATGCCAGCTCCTTTCATTCAGTCAGTAGCTTCAAACATTTCTGGATGTTTTTCAATGGCAAAAATCAATGAATATTGTAAATGCACAAACAGTAATATCTCCACATTGCAAGGTGCAATTCTGAAATTTTTTGCTTTTTCCTGTTAATCCTAGCATGATAAAGAAGATTCAAAGAGAGTGAGATGCCAGCTCCTTTCATTCAGTCAGTAGCTTCAAACATTTCTGGTATATGAAAAACGTTTTTCAATGGCAAAAATCAATGAATATTGTAAATGCACAAACAGTAATATCTCCACATTGCAAGGTGCAATTCTGAAATTTTTTGCTTTTTCCTGCTAATCCTAGCATGATAAAGAAGATTCAAAGAGAGTGAGATGCCAGCTCCTTTCATTCAGTCAGTAGCTTCAAACATTTCTGGTATATGAAAAACATGTTTTTCAATGGCAAAAATCAATGAATATTGTAAATGCACAAACAGTAATATCTCCACATTGCAAGGTGCAATTCTGAAATTTTTTGCTTTTTCCTGCTAATCCTAGCATGATAAAGAAGATTCAAAGAGAGTGAGATGCCAGCTCCTTTCATTCAGTCAGTAGCTTCAAACATTTCTGGACGTTTTTCAATGGCAAAAATCAATGAATATTGTAAATGCACAAACAGTAATATCTCCACATTGCAAGGTGCAATTCTGAAATTTTTTGCTTTTTCCTGTTAATCCTAGCATGATAAAGAAGATTCAAAGAGAGTGAGATGCCAGCTCCTTTCATTCAGTCAGTAGCTTCAAACATTTCTGGTATATGAAAAACATGTTTTTCAATGGCAAAAATCAATGAATATTGTAAATGCACAAACAGTAATATCTCCACATTGCAAGGTGCAATTCTGAAATTTTTTGCTTTTTCCTGTTAATCCTAGCATGATAAAGAAGATTCAAAGAGAGTGACATGCCAGCTCCTTTCATTCAGTCAGTAGCTTCAAACATTTCTGGTATATGAAAAACATGTTTTTCAATGGCAAAAATCAATGAATATTGTAAATGCACAAACAGTAATATCTCCACATTGCAAGGTGCAATTCTGAAATTTTTTGCTTTTTCCTGCTAATCCTAGCATGATAAAGAAGATTCAAAGAGAGTGAGATGCCAGCTCCTTTCATTCAGTCAGTAGCTTCAAACATTTCTGGACGTTTTTCAATGGCAAAAATCAATGAATATTGTAAATGCACAAACAGTAATATCTCCACATTGCAAGGTGCAATTCTGAAATTTTTTGCTTTTTCCTGTTAATCCTAGCATGATAAAGAAGATTCAAAGAGAGTGAGATGCCAGCTCCTTTCATTCAGTCAGTAGCTTCAAACATTTCTGGTATATGAAAAACATGTTTTTCAATGGCAAAAATCAATGAATATTGTAAATGCACAAACAGTAATATCTCCACATTGCAAGGTGCAATTCTGAAATTTTTTGCTTTTTCCTGCTAATCCTAGCATGATAAAGAAGATTCAAAGAGAGTGAGATGCCAGCTCCTTTCATTCAGTCAGTAGCTTCAAACATTTCTGGTATATGAAAAACACATGTTTTTCAATGGCAAAAATCAATGAATATTGTAAATGCACAAACAGTAATATCTCCACATTGCAAGGTGCAATTCTGAAATTTTTTGCTTTTTCCTGCTAATCCTAGCATGATAAAGAAGATTCAAAGAGAGTGAGATGCCAGCTCCTTTCATTCAGTCAGTAGCTTCAAACATTTCTGGTATATGAAAAACATGTTTTTCAATGGCAAAAATCAATGAATATTGTAAATGCACAAACAGTAATATCTCCACATTGCAAGGTGCAATTCTGAAATTTTTAGCTTTTTCCTGTTAATCCTAGCATGATAAAGAAGATTCAAAGAGAGTGAGATGCCAGCTCCTTTCATTCAGTCAGTAGCTTCAAACATTTCTGGACGTTTTTCAATGGCAAAAATCAATGAATATTGTAAATGCACAAACAGTAATATCTCCACATTGCAAGGTGCAATTCTGAAATTTTTTGCTTTTTCCTGTTAATCCTAGCATGATAAACAAGATTCAAAGAGAGTGAGATGCCAGCTCCTTTCATTCAGTCAGTAGCTTCAAACATTTCTGGTATATGAAAAACGTTTTTCAATGGCAAAAATCAATGAATATTGTAAATGCACAAACAGTAATATCTCCACATTGCAAGGTGCAATTCTGAAATTTTTTGCTTTTTCCTGCTAATCCTAGCATGATAAAGAAGATTCAAAGAGAGTGAGATGCCAGCTCCTTTCATTCAGTCAGTAGCTTCAAACATTTCTGGTATATGAAAAACATGTTTTTCAATGGCAAAAATCAATGAATATTGTAAATGCACAAACAGTAATATCTCCACATTGCAAGGTGCAATTCTGAAATTTTTTGCTTTTTCCTGCTAATCCTAGCATGATAAAGAAGATTCAAAGAGAGTGAGATGCCAGCTCCTTTCATTCAGTCAGTAGCTTCAAACATTTCTGGACGTTTTTCAATGGCAAAAATCAATGAATATTGTAAATGCACAAACAGTAATATCTCCACATTGCAAGGTGCAATTCTGAAATTTTTTGCTTTTTCCTGTTAATCCTAGCATGATAAAGAAGATTCAAAGAGAGTGAGATGCCAGCTCCTTTCATTCAGTCAGTAGCTTCAAACATTTCTGGTATATGAAAAACATGTTTTTCAATGGCAAAAATCAATGAATATTGTAAATGCACAAACAGTAATATCTCCACATTGCAAGGTGAAATTCTGAAATTTTTTGCTTTTTCCTGTTAATCCTAGCATGATAAAGAAGATTCAAAGAGAGTGAGATGCCAGCTCCTTTCATTCAGTCAGTAGCTTCAAACATTTCTGGTATATGAAAAACATGTTTTTCAATGGCAAAAATCAATGAATATTGTAAATGCACAAACAGTAATATCTCCACATTGCAAGGTGCAATTCTGAAATTTTTTGCTTTTTCCTGCTAATCCTAGCATGATAAAGAAGATTCAAAGAGAGTGAGATGCCAGCTCCTTTCATTCAGTCAGTAGCTTCAATCATTTCTGGACATTTTTCAATGGCAAAAATCAATGAATATTGTAAATGCACAAACAGTAATTTCTCCGCATTGCAAGGTGCAATTCTGAAATTTTTTGCTTTTTCCTGCTCCTCTTAGCATGATAAAGAAGATTCAAAGAGAGTGAGATGACAGCTCCTTTCATTCAGTCAGTAGCTTCAATCATTTCTGGACGTTTTTCAATGGCAAAAATCAATGAATATTGTAAATGCACAAACAGTAATTTCTCCGCATTGCAAGGTGCAATTCTGAAATTTTTTGCTTTTTCCTGCTCCTCTTAGCATGATAAAGAAGATTCAAAGAGAGTGAGATGCCAGCTCCTTTCATTCAGTCAGTAGCTTCAAACATTTCTGGTATATGAAAAACATGTTTTTCAATGGCAAAAATCAATGAATATTGTAAATGCACAAACAGTAATATCTCCACATTGCAAGGTGCAATTCTGAAATTCTTTGCTTTTTCCTGCTAATCCTAGCATGATAAAGAAGATTCAAAGAGAGTGAGATGCCAGCTCCTTTCATTCAGTCAGTAGCTTCAAACATTTCTGGTATATGAAAAACATGTTTTTCAATGGCAAAAATCAATGAATATTGTAAATGCACAAACAGTAATATCTCCACATTGCAAGGTGCAATTCTGAAATTTTTAGCTTTTTCCTGTTAATCCTAGCATGATAAAGAAGATTCAAAGAGAGTGAGATGCCAGCTCCTTTCATTCAGTCAGTAGCTTCAAACATTTCTGGACGTTTTTCAATGGCAAAAATCAATGAATATTGTAAATGCACAAACAGTAATATCTCCACATTGCAAGGTGCAATTCTGAAATTTTTTGCTTTTTCCTGTTAATCCTAGCATGATAAAGAAGATTCAAAGAGAGTGAGATGCCAGCTCCTTTCATTCAGTCAGTAGCTTCAAACATTTCTGGTATATGAAAAACATGTTTTTCAATGGCAAAAATCAATGAATATTGTAAATGCACAAACAGTAATATCTCCACATTGCAAGGTGCAATTCTGAAATTTTTTGCTTTTTCCTGCTAATCCTAGCATGATAAAGAAGATTCAAAGAGAGTGAGATGCCAGCTCCTTTCATTCAGTCAGTAGCTTCAAACATTTCTGGACGTTTTTCAATGGCAAAAATCAATGAATATTGTAAATGCACAAACAGTAATATCTCCACATTGCAAGGTGCAATTCTGAAATTTTTTGCTTTTTCCTGTTAATCCTAGCATGATAAAGAAGATTCAAAGAGAGTGAGATGCCAGCTCCTTTCATTCAGTCAGTAGCTTCAAACATTTCTGGTATATGAAAAACATGTTTTTCAATGGCAAAAATCAATGAATATTGTAAATGCACAAACAGTAATATCTCCACATTGCAAGGTGCAATTCTGAAATTTTTTGCTTTTTCCTGCTAATCCTAGCATGATAAAGAAGATTCAAAGAGAGTGAGATGCCAGCTCCTTTCATTCAGTCAGTAGCTTCAAACATTTCTGGTATATGAAAAACATGTTTTTCAATGGCAAAAATCAATGAATATTGTAAATGCACAAACAGTAATATCTCCACATTGGAAGGTGCAATTCTGAAATTTTTAGCTTTTTCCTGTTAATCCTAGCATGATAAAGAAGATTCAAAGAGAGTGAGATGCCAGCTCCTTTCATTCAGTCAGTAGCTTCAAACATTTCTGGACGTTTTTCAATGGCAAAAATCAATGAATATTGTAAATGCACAAACAGTAATATCTCCACATTGCAAGGTGCAATTCTGAAATTTTTTGCTTTTTCCTGTTAATCCTAGCATGATAAAGAAGATTCAAAGAGAGTGAGATGCCAGCTCCTTTCATTCAGTCAGTAGCTTCAAACATTTCTGGTATATGAAAAACATGTTTTTCAATGGCAAAAATCAATGAATATTGTAAATGCACAAACAGTAATATCTCCACATTGCAAGGTGCAATTCTGAAATTTTTTGCTTTTTCCTGCTAATCCTAGCATGATAAAGAAGATTCAAAGAGAGTGAGATGCCAGCTCCTTTCATTCAGTCAGTAGCTTCAAACATTTCTGGTATATGAAAAACATGTTTTTCAATGGCAAAAATCAATGAATATTGTAAATGCACAAACAGTAATATCTCCACATTGCAAGGTGCAATTCTGAAATTTTTTGCTTTTTCCTGCTAACCCTAGCATGATAAAGAAGATTCAAAGAGAGTGAGATGCCAGCTCCTTTCATTCAGTCAGTAGCTTCAAACATTTCTGGACGTTTTTCAATGGCAAAAATCAATGAATATTGTAAATGCACAAACAGTAATATCTCCACATTGCAAGGTGCAATTCTGAAATTTTTTGCTTTTTCCTGTTAATCCTAGCATGATAAAGAAGATTCAAAGAGAGTGAGATGCCAGCTCCATTCATTCAGTCAGTAGCTTCAAACATTTCTGGTATATGAAAAACATGTTTTTCAATGGCAAAAATCAATGAATATTGTAAATGCACAAACAGTAATATCTCCACATTGCAAGGTGCAATTCTGAAATTTTTTGCTTTTTCCTGCTAATCCTAGCATGATAAAGAAGATTCAAAGAGAGTGAGATGCCAGCTCCTTTCATTCAGTCAGTAGCTTCAAACATTTCTGGTATATGAAAAACATGTTTTTCAATGGCAAAAATCAATGAATATTGTAAATGCACAAACAGTAATATCTCCACATTGCAAGGTGCAATTCTGAAATTCTTTGCTTTTTCCTGCTAATCCTAGCATGATAAAGAAGATTCAAAGAGAGTGAGATGCCAGCTCCTTTCATTCAGTCAGTAGCTTCAAACATTTCTGGTATATGAAAAACATGTTTTTCAATGGCAAAAATCAATGAATATTGTAAATGCACAAACAGTAATATCTCCACATTGCAAGGTGCAGTTCTGAAATTTTTAGCTTTTTCCTGTTAATCCTAGCATGATAAAGAAGATTCAAAGAGAGTGAGATGCCAGCTCCTTTCATTCAGTCAGTAGCTTCAAACATTTCTGGACGTTTTTCAATGGCAAAAATCAATGAATATTGTAAATGCACAAACAGTAATATCTCCACATTGCAAGGTGCAATTCTGAAATTTTTTGCTTTTTCCTGTTAATCCTAGCATGATAAAGAAGATTCAAAGAGAGTGAGATGCCAGCTCCTTTCATTCAGTCAGTAGCTTCAAACATTTCTGGTATATGAAAAACATGTTTTTCAATGGCAAAAATCAATGAATATTGTAAATGCACAAACAGTAATATCTCCACATTGCAAGGTGCAATTCTGAAATTTTTTGCTTTTTCCTGCTAATCCTAGCATGATAAAGAAGATTCAAAGAGAGTGAGATGCCAGCTCCTTTCATTCAGTCAGTAGCTTCAAACATTTCTGGTATATGAAAAACATGTTTTTCAATGGCAAAAATCAATGAATATTGTAAATGCACAAACAGTAATATCTCCACATTGCAAGGTGCAATTCTGAAATTTTTTGCTTTTTCCTGCTAATCCTAGCATGATAAAGAAGATTCAAAGAGAGTGAGATGCCAGCTCCTTTCATTCAGTCAGTAGCTTCAAACATTTCTGGACGTTTTTCAATGGCAAAAATCAATGAATATTGTAAATGCACAAACAGTAATATCTCCACATTGCAAGGTGCAATTCTGAAATTTTTTGCTTTTTCCTGTTAATCCTAGCATGATAAAGAAGATTCAAAGAGAGTGAGATGCCAGCTCCTTTCATTCAGTCAGTAGCTTCAAACATTTCTGGACGTTTTTCAATGGCAAAAATCAATGAATATTGTAAATGCACAAACAGTAATATCTCCACATTGCAAGGTGCAATTCTGAAATTTTTTGCTTTTTCCTGTTAATCCTAGCATGATAAAGAAGATTCAAAGAGAGTGAGATGCCAGCTCCTTTCATTCAGTCAGTAGCTTCAAACATTTCTGGTATATGAAAAACGTTTTTCAATGGCAAAAATCAATGAATATTGTAAATGCACAAACAGTAATATCTCCACATTGCAAGGTGCAATTCTGAAATTTTTTGCTTTTTCCTGCTAATCCTAGCATGATAAAGAAGATTCAAAGAGAGTGAGATGCCAGCTCCTTTCATTCAGTAAGTAGCTTCAAACATTTCTGGTATATGAAAAACATGTTTTTCAATGGCAAAAATCAATGAATACTGTAAATGCACAAACAGTAATATCTCCACATTGCAAGGTGCAATTCTGAAATTTTTTGCTTTTTCCTGCTAATCCTAGCATGATAAAGAAGATTCAAAGAGAGTGAGATGCCAGCTCCTTTCATTCAGTCAGTAGCTTCAAACATTTCTGGTATATGAAAAACATGTTTTTCAATGGCAAAAATCAATGAATATTGTAAATGCACAAACAGTAATATCTCCACATTGCAAGGTGCAATTCTGAAATTTTTTGCTTTTTCCTGCTAATCCTAGCATGATAAAGAAGATTCAAAGAGAGTGAGATGCCAGCTCCTTTCATTCAGTCAGTAGCTTCAAACATTTCTGGTATATGAAAAACATGTTTTTCAATGGCAAAAATCAATGAATATTGTAAATGCACAAACAGTAATATCTCCACATTGCAAGGTGCAATTCTGAAATTCTTTGCTTTTTCCTGCTAATCCTAGCATGATAAAGAAGATTCAAAGAGAGTGAGATGCCAGCTCCTTTCATTCAGTCAGTAGCTTCAAACATTTCTGGTATATGAAAAACATGTTTTTCAATGGCAAAAATCAATGAATATTGTAAATGCACAAACAGTAATATCTCCACATTGCAAGGTGCAGTTCTGAAATTTTTAGCTTTTTCCTGTTAATCCTAGCATGATAAAGAAGATTCAAAGAGAGTGAGATGCCAGCTCCTTTCATTCAGTCAGTAGCTTCAAACATTTCTGGACGTTTTTCAATGGCAAAAATCAATGAATATTGTAAATGCACAAACAGTAATATCTCCACATTGCAAGGTGCAATTCTGAAATTTTTTGCTTTTTCCTGTTAATCCTAGCATGATAAAGAAGATTCAAAGAGAGTGAGATGCCAGCTCCTTTCATTCAGTCAGTAGCTTCAAACATTTCTGGTATATGAAAAACATGTTTTTCAATGGCAAAAATCAATGAATATTGTAAATGCACAAACAGTAATATCTCCACATTGCAAGGTGCAATTCTGAAATTTTTTGCTTTTTCCTGCTAATCCTAGCATGATAAAGAAGATTCAAAGAGAGTGAGATGCCAGCTCCTTTCATTCAGTCAGTAGCTTCAAACATTTCTGGTATATGAAAAACATGTTTTTCAATGGCAAAAATCAATGAATATTGTAAATGCACAAACAGTAATATCTCCACATTGCAAGGTGCAATTCTGAAATTTTTTGCTTTTTCCTGCTAATCCTAGCATGATAAAGAAGATTCAAAGAGAGTGAGATGCCAGCTCCTTTCATTCAGTCAGTAGCTTCAAACATTTCTGGACGTTTTTCAATGGCAAAAATCAATGAATATTGTAAATGCACAAACAGTAATATCTCCACATTGCAAGGTGCAATTCTGAAATTTTTTGCTTTTTCCTGTTAATCCTAGCATGATAAAGAAGATTCAAAGAGAGTGAGATGCCAGCTCCTTTCATTCAGTCAGTAGCTTCAAACATTTCTGGACGTTTTTCAATGGCAAAAATCAATGAATATTGTAAATGCACAAACAGTAATATCTCCACATTGCAAGGTGCAATTCTGAAATTTTTTGCTTTTTCCTGTTAATCCTAGCATGATAAAGAAGATTCAAAGAGAGTGAGATGCCAGCTCCTTTCATTCAGTCAGTAGCTTCAAACATTTCTGGTATATGAAAAACGTTTTTCAATGGCAAAAATCAATGAATATTGTAAATGCACAAACAGTAATATCTCCACATTGCAAGGTGCAATTCTGAAATTTTTTGCTTTTTCCTGCTAATCCTAGCATGATAAAGAAGATTCAAAGAGAGTGAGATGCCAGCTCCTTTCATTCAGTAAGTAGCTTCAAACATTTCTGGTATATGAAAAACATGTTTTTCAATGGCAAAAATCAATGAATATTGTAAATGCACAAACAGTAATATCTCCACATTGCAAGGTGCAATTCTGAAATTTTTTGCTTTTTCCTGCTAATCCTAGCATGATAAAAAAGATTCAAAGAGAGTGAGATGCCAGCTCCTTTCATTCAGTCAGTAGCTTCAAACATTTCTGGATGTTTTTCAATGGCAAAAATCAATGAATATTGTAAATGCACAAACAGTAATATCTCCACATTGCAAGGTGCAATTCTGAAATTTTTTGCTTTTTCCTGTTAATCCTAGCATGATAAAGAAGATTCAAAGAGAGTGAGATGCCAGCTCCTTTCATTCAGTCAGTAGCTTCAAACATTTCTGGTATATGAAAAACGTTTTTCAATGGCAAAAATCAATGAATATTGTAAATGCACAAACAGTAATATCTCCACATTGCAAGGTGCAATTCTGAAATTTTTTGCTTTTTCCTGCTAATCCTAGCATGATAAAGAAGATTCAAAGAGAGTGAGATGCCAGCTCCTTTCATTCAGTCAGTAGCTTCAAACATTTCTGGTATATGAAAAACATGTTTTTCAATGGCAAAAATCAATGAATATTGTAAATGCACAAACAGTAATATCTCCACATTGCAAGGTGCAATTCTGAAATTTTTTGCTTTTTCCTGCTAATCCTAGCATGATAAAGAAGATTCAAAGAGAGTGAGAAGCCAGCTCCTTTCATTCAGTCAGTAGCTTCAAACATTTCTGGACGTTTTTCAATGGCAAAAATCAATGAATATTGTAAATGCACAAACAGTAATATCTCCACATTGCAAGGTGCAATTCTGAAATTTTTTGCTTTTTCCTGTTAATCCTAGCATGATAAAGAAGATTCAAAGAGAGTGAGATGCCAGCTCCTTTCATTCAGTCAGTAGCTTCAAACATTTCTGGTATATGAAAAACATGTTTTTCAATGGCAAAAATCAATGAATATTGTAAATGCACAAACAGTAATATCTCCACATTGCAAGGTGCAATTCTGAAATTTTTTGCTTTTTCCTGCTAATCCTAGCATGATAAAGAAGATTCAAAGAGAGTGAGATGCCAGCTCCTTTCATTCAGTCAGTAGCTTCAAACATTTCTGGACGTTTTTCCATGGCAAAAATCAATGAATATTGTAAATGCACAAACAGTAATATCTCCACATTGCAAGGTGCAATTCTGAAATTTTTTGCTTTTTCCTGTTAATCCTAGCATGATAAAGAAGATTCAAAGAGAGTGAGATGCCAGCTCCTTTCATTCAGTCAGTAGCTTCAAACATTTCTGGTATATGAAAAACGTTTTTCAATGGCAAAAATCAATGAATATTGTAAATGCACAAACAGTAATATCTCCACATTGCAAGGTGCAATTCTGAAATTTTTTGCTTTTTCCTGCTAATCCTAGCATGATAAAGAAGATTCAAAGAGAGTGAGATGCCAGCTCCTTTCATTCAGTCAGTAGCTTCAAACATTTCTGGTATATGAAAAACATGTTTTTCAATGGCAAAAATCAATGAATATTGTAAATGCACAAACAGTAATATCTCCACATTGCAAGGTGCAATTCTGAAATTTTTTGCTTTTTCCTGCTAATCCTAGCATGATAAAGAAGATTCAAAGAGAGTGAGATGCCAGCTCCTTTCATTCAGTCAGTAGCTTCAAACATTTCTGGACGTTTTTCAATGGCAAAAATCAATGAATATTGTAAATGCACAAACAGTAATATCTCCACATTGCAAGGTGCAATTCTGAAATTTTTTGCTTTTTCCTGTTAATCCTAGCATGATAAAGAAGATTCAAAGAGAGTGAGATGCCAGCTCCTTTCATTCAGTCAGTAGCTTCAAACATTTCTGGTATATGAAAAACATGTTTTTCAATGGCAAAAATCAATGAATATTGTAA
Source organism: Phyllobates terribilis (assembly GCF_046119375.1). Lineage (NCBI taxonomy): Eukaryota > Metazoa > Chordata > Amphibia > Anura > Dendrobatidae > Phyllobates > Phyllobates terribilis. The sequence continues at coordinate 6,170 of NW_027366637.1, read as the reverse complement.
ATGCACAAACAGTAATATCTCCACATTGCAAGGTGCAATTCTGAAATTTTTTGCTTTTTCCTGCTAATCCTAGCATGATAAAGAAGATTCAAAGAGAGTGAGATGCCAGCTCCTTTCATTCAGTCAGTAGCTTCAAACATTTCTGGACGTTTTTCAATGGCAAAAATCAATGAATATTGTAAATGCACAAACAGTAATATCTCCACATTGCAAGGTGCAATTCTGAAATTTTTTGCTTTTTCCTGTTAATCCTAGCATGATAAAGAAGATTCAAAGAGAGTGAGATGCCAGCTCCTTTCATTCAGTCAGTAGCTTCAAACATTTCTGGTATATGAAAAACATGTTTTTCAATGGCAAAAATCAATGAATATTGTAAATGCACAAACAGTAATATCTCCACATTGCAAGGTGCAATTCTGAAATTTTTTGCTTTTTCCTGCTAATCCTAGCATGATAAAGAAGATTCAAAGAGAGTGAGATGCCAGCTCCTTTCATTCAGTCAGTAGCTTCAAACATTTCTGGTATATGAAAAACATGTTTTTCAATGGCAAAAATCAATGAATATTGTAAATGCACAAACAGTAATATCTCCACATTGCAAGGTGCAATTCTGAAATTCTTTGCTTTTTCCTGCTAATCCTAGCATGATAAAGAAGATTCAAAGAGAGTGAGATGCCAGCTCCTTTCATTCAGTCAGTAGCTTCAAACATTTCTGGTATATGAAAAACATGTTTTTCAATGGCAAAAATCAATGAATATTGTAAATGCACAAACAGTAATATCTCCACATTGCAAGGTGCAGTTCTGAAATTTTTAGCTTTTTCCTGTTAATCCTAGCATGATAAAGAAGATTCAAAGAGAGTGAGATGCCAGCTCCTTTCATTCAGTCAGTAGCTTCAAACATTTCTGGACGTTTTTCAATGGCAAAAATCAATGAATATTGTAAATGCACAAACAGTAATATCTCCACATTGCAAGGTGCAATTCTGAAATTTTTTGCTTTTTCCTGTTAATCCTAGCATGATAAAGAAGATTCAAAGAGAGTGAGATGCCAGCTCCTTTCATTCAGTCAGTAGCTTCAAACATTTCTGGTATATGAAAAACATGTTTTTCAATGGCAAAAATCAATGAATATTGTAAATGCACAAACAGTAATATCTCCACATTGCAAGGTGCAATTCTGAAATTTTTTGCTTTTTCCTGCTAATCCTAGCATGATAAAGAAGATTCAAAGAGAGTGAGATGCCAGCTCCTTTCATTCAGTCAGTAGCTTCAAACATTTCTGGTATATGAAAAACATGTTTTTCAATGGCAAAAATCAATGAATATTGTAAATGCACAAACAGTAATATCTCCACATTGCAAGGTGCAATTCTGAAATTTTTTGCTTTTTCCTGCTAATCCTAGCATGATAAAGAAGATTCAAAGAGAGTGAGATGCCAGCTCCTTTCATTCAGTCAGTAGCTTCAAACATTTCTGGACGTTTTTCAATGGCAAAAATCAATGAATATTGTAAATGCACAAACAGTAATATCTCCACATTGCAAGGTGCAATTCTGAAATTTTTTGCTTTTTCCTGTTAATCCTAGCATGATAAAGAAGATTCAAAGAGAGTGAGATGCCAGCTCCTTTCATTCAGTCAGTAGCTTCAAACATTTCTGGACGTTTTTCAATGGCAAAAATCAATGAATATTGTAAATGCACAAACAGTAATATCTCCACATTGCAAGGTGCAATTCTGAAATTTTTTGCTTTTTCCTGTTAATCCTAGCATGATAAAGAAGATTCAAAGAGAGTGAGATGCCAGCTCCTTTCATTCAGTCAGTAGCTTCAAACATTTCTGGTATATGAAAAACGTTTTTCAATGGCAAAAATCAATGAATATTGTAAATGCACAAACAGTAATATCTCCACATTGCAAGGTGCAATTCTGAAATTTTTTGCTTTTTCCTGCTAATCCTAGCATGATAAAGAAGATTCAAAGAGAGTGAGATGCCAGCTCCTTTCATTCAGTAAGTAGCTTCAAACATTTCTGGTATATGAAAAACATGTTTTTCAATGGCAAAAATCAATGAATATTGTAAATGCACAAACAGTAATATCTCCACATTGCAAGGTGCAATTCTGAAATTTTTTGCTTTTTCCTGCTAATCCTAGCATGATAAAAAAGATTCAAAGAGAGTGAGATGCCAGCTCCTTTCATTCAGTCAGTAGCTTCAAACATTTCTGGATGTTTTTCAATGGCAAAAATCAATGAATATTGTAAATGCACAAACAGTAATATCTCCACATTGCAAGGTGCAATTCTGAAATTTTTTGCTTTTTCCTGTTAATCCTAGCATGATAAAGAAGATTCAAAGAGAGTGAGATGCCAGCTCCTTTCATTCAGTCAGTAGCTTCAAACATTTCTGGTATATGAAAAACATGTTTTTCAATGGCAAAAATCAATGAATATTGTAAATGCACAAACAGTAATATCTCCACATTGCAAGGTGCAATTCTGAAATTTTTTGCTTTTTCCTGCTAATCCTAGCATGATAAAGAAGATTCAAAGAGAGTGAGATGCCAGCTCCTTTCATTCAGTCAGTAGCTTCAAACATTTCTGGACGTTTTTCAATGGCAAAAATCAATGAATATTGTAAATGCACAAACAGTAATATCTCCACATTGCAAGGTGCAATTCTGAAATTTTTTGCTTTTTCCTGTTAATCCTAGCATGATAAAGAAGATTCAAAGAGAGTGAGATGCCAGCTCCTTTCATTCAGTCAGTAGCTTCAAACATTTCTGGTATATGAAAAACATGTTTTTCAATGGCAAAAATCAATGAATATTGTAAATGCACAAACAGTAATATCTCCACATTGCAAGGTGCAATTCTGAAATTTTTTGCTTTTTCCTGCTAATCCTAGCATGATAAAGAAGATTCAAAGAGAGTGAGATGCCAGCTCCTTTCATTCAGTCAGTAGCTTCAAACATTTCTGGTATATGAAAAACACATGTTTTTCAATGGCAAAAATCAATGAATATTGTAAATGCACAAACAGTAATATCTCCACATTGCAAGGTGCAATTCTGAAATTTTTTGCTTTTTCCTGCTAATCCTAGCATGATAAAGAAGATTCAAAGAGAGTGAGATGCCAGCTCCTTTCATTCAGTCAGTAGCTTCAAACATTTCTGGTATATGAAAAACATGTTTTTCAATGGCAAAAATCAATGAATATTGTAAATGCACAAACAGTAATATCTCCACATTGCAAGGTGCAATTCTGAAATTTTTAGCTTTTTCCTGTTAATCCTAGCATGATAAAGAAGATTCAAAGAGAGTGAGATGCCAGCTCCTTTCATTCAGTCAGTAGCTTCAAACATTTCTGGACGTTTTTCAATGGCAAAAATCAATGAATATTGTAAATGCACAAACAGTAATATCTCCACATTGCAAGGTGCAATTCTGAAATTTTTTGCTTTTTCCTGCTAATCCTAGCATGATAAAGAAGATTCAAAGAGAGTGAGATGCCAGCTCCTTTCATTCAGTCAGTAGCTTCAAACATTTCTGGACGTTTTTCAATGGCAAAAATCAATGAATATTGTAAATGCACAAACAGTAATATCTCCACATTGCAAGGTGCAATTCTGAAATTTTTTGCTTTTTCCTGTTAATCCTAGCATGATAAAGAAGATTCAAAGAGAGTGAGATGCCAGCTCCTTTCATTCAGTCAGTAGCTTCAAACATTTCTGGTATATGAAAAACATGTTTTTCAATGGCAAAAATCAATGAATATTGTAAATGCACAAACAGTAATATCTCCACATTGCAAGGTGCAATTCTGAAATTTTTTGCTTTTTCCTGCTAATCCTAGCATGATAAAGAAGATTCAAAGAGAGTGAGATGCCAGCTCCTTTCATTCAGTCAGTAGCTTCAAACATTTCTGGACGTTTTTCAATGGCAAAAATCAATGAATATTGTAAATGCACAAACAGTAATATCTCCACATTGCAAGGTGCAATTCTGAAATTTTTTGCTTTTTCCTGTTAATCCTAGCATGATAAAGAAGATTCAAAGAGAGTGAGATGCCAGCTCCTTTCATTCAGTCAGTAGCTTCAAACATTTCTGGTATATGAAAAACATGTTTTTCAATGGCAAAAATCAATGAATATTGTAAATGCACAAACAGTAATATCTCCACATTGCAAGGTGCAATTCTGAAATTTTTTGCTTTTTCCTGCTAATCCTAGCATGATAAAGAAGATTCAAAGAGAGTGAGATGCCAGCTCCTTTCATTCAGTCAGTAGCTTCAAACATTTCTGGTATATGAAAAACACATGTTTTTCAATGGCAAAAATCAATGAATATTGTAAATGCACAAACAGTAATATCTCCACATTGCAAGGTGCAATTCTGAAATTTTTTGCTTTTTCCTGCTAATCCTAGCATGATAAAGAAGATTCAAAGAGAGTGAGATGCCAGCTCCTTTCATTCAGTCAGTAGCTTCAAACATTTCTGGTATATGAAAAACATGTTTTTCAATGGCAAAAATCAATGAATATTGTAAATGCACAAACAGTAATATCTCCACATTGCAAGGTGCAATTCTGAAATTTTTAGCTTTTTCCTTTTAATCCTAGCATGATAAAGAAGATTCAAAGAGAGTGAGATGCCAGCTCCTTTCATTCAGTCAGTAGCTTCAAACATTTCTGGACGTTTTTCAATGGCAAAAATCAATGAATATTGTAAATGCACAAACAGTAATATCTCCACATTGCAAGGTGCAATTCTGAAATTTTTTGCTTTTTCCTGCTAATCCTAGCATGATAAAGAAGATTCAAAGAGAGTGAGATGCCAGCTCCTTTCATTCAGTCAGTAGCTTCAAACATTTCTGGACGTTTTTCAATGGCAAAAATCAATGAATATTGTAAATGCACAAACAGTAATATCTCCACATTGCAAGGTGCAATTCTGAAATTTTTTGCTTTTTCCTGTTAATCCTAGCATGATAAAGAAGATTCAAAGAGAGTGAGATGCCAGCTCCTTTCATTCAGTCAGTAGCTTCAAACATTTCTGGTATATGAAAAACATGTTTTTCAATGGCAAAAATCAATGAATATTGTAAATGCACAAACAGTAATATCTCCACATTGCAAGGTGCAATTCTGAAATTTTTTGCTTTTTCCTGCTAATCCTAGCATGATAAAGAAGATTCAAAGAGAGTGAGATGCCAGCTCCTTTCATTCAGTCAGTAGCTTCAAACATTTCTGGTATATGAAAAACATGTTTTTCAATGGCAAAAATCAATGAATATTGTAAATGCACAAACAGTAATATCTCCACATTGCAAGGTGCAATTCTGAAATTCTTTGCTTTTTCCTGCTAATCCTAGCATGATAAAGAAGATTCAAAGAGAGTGAGATGCCAGCTCCTTTCATTCAGTCAGTAGCTTCAAACATTTCTGGTATATGAAAAACATGTTTTTCAATGGCAAAAATCAATGAATATTGTAAATGCACAAACAGTAATATCTCCACATTGCAAGGTGCAGTTCTGAAATTTTTAGCTTTTTCCTGTTAATCCTAGCATGATAAAGAAGATTCAAAGAGAGTGAGATGCCAGCTCCTTTCATTCAGTCAGTAGCTTCAAACATTTCTGGACGTTTTTCAATGGCAAAAATCAATGAATATTGTAAATGCACAAACAGTAATATCTCCACATTGCAAGGTGCAATTCTGAAATTTTTTGCTTTTTCCTGTTAATCCTAGCATGATAAAGAAGATTCAAAGAGAGTGAGATGCCAGCTCCTTTCATTCAGTCAGTAGCTTCAAACATTTCTGGTATATGAAAAACATGTTTTTCAATGGCAAAAATCAATGAATATTGTAAATGCACAAACAGTAATATCTCCACATTGCAAGGTGCAATTCTGAAATTTTTTGCTTTTTCCTGCTAATCCTAGCATGATAAAGAAGATTCAAAGAGAGTGAGATGCCAGCTCCTTTCATTCAGTCAGTAGCTTCAAACATTTCTGGTATATGAAAAACATGTTTTTCAATGGCAAAAATCAATGAATATTGTAAATGCACAAACAGTAATATCTCCACATTGCAAGGTGCAATTCTGAAATTTTTTGCTTTTTCCTGCTAATCCTAGCATGATAAAGAAGATTCAAAGAGAGTGAGAT
>NW_027366636.1:0-68591 GCF_046119375.1 Phyllobates terribilis | reverse complement strand
AAAAATTTCAGAATTGCACCTTGCAATGTGGAGATATTACTGTTTGTGCATTTACAATATTCATTGATTTTTGCCATTGAAAAACGTCCAGAAATGTTTGAAGCTACTGACTGAATGAAAGGAGCTGGCATCTCACTCTCTTTGAATCATCTTTATCATGCTAGGATTAGCAGGAAAAAGCAAAAATTTCAGAATTGCACCTTGCAATGTGGAGATATTACTGTTTGTGCATTTACAATATTCATTGATTTTTGCCATTGAAAAACATGTTTTTCATATACCAGAAATGTTTGAAGCTACTGACGGAATGAAAGGAGCTGGCATCTCACTCTCTTTGAATCTTCTTTATCATGCTAGGATTAGCAGGAAAAAGCAAAAAATTTCAGAATTGCACCTTGCAATGTGGAGATATTACTGTTTGTGCATTTACAATATTCATTGATTTTTGCCATTGAAAAACATGTTTTTCATATACCAGAAATGTTTGAAGCTACTGACTGAATGAAAGGAGCTGGCATCTCACTGTCTTTGAATCTTCTTTATCATGCTAGGATTAACAGGAAAAAGCAAAAAATTTCAGAATTGCACCTTGCAATGTGGAGATATTACTGTTTGTGCATTTACAATATTCATTGATTTTGCCATTGAAAAACGTCCAGAAATGTTTGAAGCTACTGACTGAATGAAAGGAGCTGGCATCTCACTCTCTTTAAATCTTCTTTATCATGCTAGGATTAGCAGGAAAAAGCAAAAAAATTTCAGAATTGCACCTTGCAATGTGGAGATATTACTGTTTGTGCATTTACAATATTCATTGATTTTTGCCATTGAAAAACATGTTTTTCATATACCAGAAATGTTTGAAGCTACTGACTGAATGAAAGGAGCTGGCATCTCACTCTCTTTGAATCTTCTTTATCATGCTAGGATAAGCAGGAAAAAGCAAAAAATTTCAGAATTGCACCTTGCAATGTGGAGATATTACTGTTTGTGCATTTACAATATTCATTGATTTTTGCCATTGAAAAACATGTTTTTCATATACCAGAAATGTTTGAAGCTACTGACTTGAATGAAAGGAGCTGGCATCTCACTCTCTTTGAATCTTCTTTATCATGCTAGGATTAACAGGAAAAAGCAAAAAATTTCAGAATTGCACCTTGCAATGTGGAGATATTACTGTTTGTGCATTTACAATATTCATTGATTTTTGCCATTGAAAAACGTCCAGAAATGTTTGAAGCTACTGACTGAATGAAAGGAGCTGGTATCTCACTCTCTTTGAATCTTCTTTATCATGCTAGGATTAGCAGGAAAAAGCAAAAAATTTCAGAATTGCACCTTGCAATGTGGAGATATTACTGTTTGTGCATTTACAATATTCATTGATTTTTGCCATTGAAAAACATGTTTTTCATATACAAGAAATGTTTGAAGCTACTGACTGAATGAAAGGAGCTGGCATCTCACTCTCTTTGAATCTTCTTTATCATGCTAGGATTAGCAGGAAAAAGCAAAAAATTTCAGAATTGCACCTTGCAATGTGGAGATATTACTGTTTGTGCATTTACAATATTCATTGATTTTTGCCATTGAAAAACGTCCAGAAATGTTTCAAGCTACTGACTGAATGAAATTAGCTGGCATCTCACTCTCTTTGAATCTTCTTTATCATGCTAGGATTAGCAGGAAAAAGCAAAAAATTTCAGAATTGCACCTTGCAATGTGGAGATATTACTGTTTGTGCATTTACAATATTCATTGATTTTGCCATTGAAAAACATCCAGAAATGTTTGAAGCTACTGACTGAATGAAAGGAGCTGGCATCTCACTCTCTTTGAATCTTCTTTATCATGCTAGGATTAGCAGGAAAAAGCAAAAAATTTCAGAATTGCACCTTGCAATGTGGAGATATTACTGTTTGTGCATTTACAATATTCATTGATTTTTGCCATTGAAAAACATGTTTTTCATATACCAGAAATGTTTGAAGCTACTGACGGAATGAAAGGAGCTGGCATCTCACTCTCTTTGAATCTTCTTTATCATGCTAGGATTAGCAGGAAAAAGCAAAAAATTTCAGAATTACACCTTGCAATGTGGAGATATTACTGTTTGTGCATTTACAATATTCATTGATTTTTGCCATTGAAAAACATGTTTTTCATATACCAGAAATGTTTGAAGCTACTGACTGAATGAAAGGAGCTGGCATCTCACTGTCTTTGAATCTTCTTTATCATGCTAGGATTAACAGGAAAAAGCAAAAAATTTCAGAATTGCACCTTGCAATGTGGAGATATTACTGTTTGTGCATTTACAATATTCATTGATTTTGCCATTGAAAAACGTCCAGAAATGTTTGAAGCTACTGACTGAATGAAAGGAGCTGGCATCTCACTCTCTTTGAATCTTCTTTATCATGCTAGGATTAGCAGGAAAAAGCAAAAAAATTTCAGAATTGCACCTTGCAATGTGGAGATATTACTGTTTGTGCATTTACAATATTCATTGATTTTTGCCATTGAAAAACATGTTTTTCATATACCAGAAATGTTTGAAGCTACTGACTGAATGAAAGGAGCTGGCATCTCACTCTCTTTGAATCTTCTTTATCATGCTAGGATAAGCAGGAAAAAGCAAAAAATTTCAGAATTGCACCTTGCAATGTGGAGATATTACTGTTTGTGCATTTACAATATTCATTGATTTTTGCCATTGAAAAACATGTTTTTCATATACCAGAAATATTTGAAGCTACTGACTTGAATGAAAGGAGCTGGCATCTCACTCTCTTTGAATCTTCTTTATCATGCTAGGATTAACAGGAAAAAGCAAAAAATTTCAGAATTGCACCTTGCAATGTGGAGATATTACTGTTTGTGCATTTACAATATTCATTGATTTTTGCCATTGAAAAACGTCCAGAAATGTTTGAAGCTACTGACTGAATGAAAGGAGCTGGTATCTCACTCTCTTTGAATCTTCTTTATCATGCTAGGATTAGCAGGAAAAAGCAAAAAATTTCAGAATTGCACCTTGCAATGTGGAGATATTACTGTTTATGCATTTACAATATTCATTGATTTTTGCCATTGAAAAACATGTTTTTCATATACAAGAAATGTTTGAAGCTACTGACTGAATGAAAGGAGCTGGCATCTCACTCTCTTTGAATCTTCTTTATCATGCTAGGATTAGCAGGAAAAAGCAAAAAATTTCAGAATTGCACCTTGCAATGTGGAGATATTACTGTTTGTGCATTTACAATATTCATTGATTTTTGCCATTGAAAAACGTCCAGAAATGTTTGAAGCTACTGACTGAATGAAATTAGCTGGCATCTCACTCTCTTTGAATCTTCTTTATCATGCTAGGATTAGCAGGAAAAAGCAAAAAATTTCAGAATTGCACCTTGCAATGTGGAGATATTAATGTTTGTGCATTTACAATATTCATTGATTTTTGCCATTGAAAAACATGTTTTTCATATACCAGAAATGTTTGAAGCTACTGACTGAATGAAAGGAGCTGGTATCTCACTCTCTTTGAATCTTCTTTATCATGCTAGGATTAACAGGAAAAAGCAAAAAATTTCAGAATTGCACCTTGCAATGTGGAGATATTACTGTTTGTGCATTTACAATATTCATTGATTTTTGCCATTGAAAAACGTCCAGAAATGTTTGAAGCTACTGACTGAATGAAAGGAGCTGGCATCTCACTCTCTTTGAATCTTCTTTATCATGCTAGGATTAACAGGAAAAAGCTAAAAATTTCAGAATTGCACCTTGCAATGTGGAGATATTACTGTTTGTGCATTTACAATATTCATTGATTTTTGCCATTGAAAAACATGTTTTTCATATACCAGAAATGTTTGAAGCTACTGACTGAATGAAAGGAGCTGGCATCTCACTATCTTTGAATCTTCTTTATCATGCTAGGATTAGCAGGAAAAAGCAAAAAATTTCAGAATTGCACCTTGCAATGTGGAGATATTACTGTTTGTGCATTTACAATATTCATTGATTTTTGCCATTGAAAAACATGTTTTTCATATACCAGAAATGTTTGAAGCTACTGACTGAATGAAAGGAGCTGGCATCTCACTCTCTTTGAATCTTCTTTATCATGCTAGGATTAGCAGGAAAAAGCAAAAAATTTCAGAATTGCACCTTGCAATGTGGAGATATTACTGTTTGTGCATTTACAATATTCATTGATTTTTGCCATTGAAAAACATGTTTTTCATATACCAGAAATGTTTGAAGCTACTGACTGAATGAAAGGAGCTGGCATCTCACTCTCTTTGAATCTTCTTTATCATGCTAGGATTAGCAGGAAAAAGCAAAAAATTTCAGAATTGCACTTTGCAATGTGGAGATATTACTGTTTGTGCATTTACAATATTCATTGATTTTTGCCATTGAAAAACATGTTTTTCATATACCAGAAATGTTTGAAGCTACTGACTGAATGAAAGGAGCTGGCATCTCACTCTCTTTGAATCTTCTTTATCATGCTAGGATTAACAGGAAAAAACAAAAAATTTCAGAATTGCACCTTGCAATGTGGAGATATTACTGTTTGTGCATTTACAATATTCATTGATTTTTGCCATTGAAAAACATGTTTTTCATATACCAGAAATGTTTGAAGCTACTGACTGAATGAAAGGAGCTGGCATCTCACTCTCTTTGAATCTTCTTTATCATGCTAGGATTAACAGGAAAAAGCAAAAAATTTCAGAATTGCACCTTGCAATGTGGAGATATTACTGTTTGTGCATTTACAATATTCATTGATTTTTGCCATTGAAAAACGTCCAGAAATGTTTGAAGCTACTGACTGAATGAAAGGAGCTGGCATCTCACTCTCTTTGAATCTTCTTTATCATGCTAGGATTAGCAGGAAAAAGCAAAAAATTTCAGAATTGCACCTTGCAATGTGGAGATATTACTGTTTGTGCATTTACAATATTCATTGATTTTTGCCATTGAAAAACGTCCAGAAATGTTTGAAGCTACTGACTGAAAGGAGCTGGCATCTCACTCTCTTTGAATCTTCTTTATCATGCTAGGATTAGCAGGAAAAAGCAAAAAATTTCAGAATTGCACCTTGCAATGTGGAGATATTACTGTTTGTGCATTTACAATATTCATTGATTTTTGCCATTGAAAAACATGTTTTTCATATACCAGAAATGTTTGAAGCTACTGACTGAATAAAAGGAGCTGGCATCTCACTCTCTTTGAATCTTCTTTATCATGCTAGGATTAGCAGGAAAAAGCAAAAAATTTCAGAATTGCACCTTGCAATGTGGAGATATTACTGTTTGTGCATTTACAATATTCATTGATTTTTGCCATTGAAAAACATGTTTTTCATATACCAGAAATGTTTGAAGCTACTGACTGAATGAAAGGAGCTGGCATCTCACTCTCTTTAAATCTTCTTTATCATGCTAGGATTAACAGGAAAAAGCAAAAAATTTCAGAATTGCACCTTGCAATGTGGAGATATTACTGTTTGTGCATTTACAATATTCATTGATTTTTGCCATTGAAAAACGTCCAGAAATGTTTGAAGCTACTGACTGAATGAAAGGAGCTGGCATCTCACTCTCTTTGAATCTTCTTTATCATGCTAGGATTAGCAGGAAAAAGCAAAAAATTTCAGAATTGCACCTTGCAATGCGGAGAAATTACTGTTTGTGCATTTACAATATTCATTGATTTTTGCCATTGAAAAACATCAATCATTTCTGGTATATGAATAACATGATATTTTTCAATGGCAAAAATCAATGAATTTTGTAAATGCACAAACAGTAATTTCTCCGCATTGCAAGGCGCAATTCTGAAATTTTTTGCTTTTTCCTGCTCCTCTTAGCATGATAAAGAAGATTCAAAGAGAGTGAGATGCCAGCTCCTTTCATTCAGTCAGTAGCTTCAATCATTTCTGGACATTTTTCAATGGCAAAAATCAATGAATATTGTAAATGCACAAACAGTAATTTCTCCGCATTGCAAGGTGCAATTCTGAAATTTTTTGCTTTTACCTGCTCCTCTTAGCATGATAAAGAAGATTCAAAGAGAGTGAGATGCCAGCTCCTTTCATTCAGTCAGTAGCTTCAATCATTTCTGGACGTTTTTCAATGGCAAAAATCAATGAATATTGTAAATGCACAAACAGTAATTTCTCCGCATTGCAAGGTGCAATTCTGAAATTTTTTGCTTTTTCCTGCTCCTCTTAGCATGATAAAGAAGATTCAAAGTGAGTGAGATGCCAGCTCCTTTCATTCAGTCAGTACCTTCAATCATTTCTGGACGTTTTTCAATGGCAAAAATCAATGAATATTGTAAATGCACAAACAGTAATTTCTCCGCATTGCAAGGTGCAATTCTGAAATTTTTTGCTTTTTCCTGCTCCTCTTAGCATGATAAAGAAGATTCAAAGAGAGTGAGATGCCAGCTCCTTTCATTCAGTCAGTAGCTTCAATCATTTCTGGACGCTTTTCAATGGCAAAAATCAATGAATATTGTAAATGCACAAACTGTAATTTCTCCGCATTGCAAGGTGCAATTCTGAAATTTTTTGCTTTTTCCTGCTCCTCTTAGCATGATAAAGAAGATTCAAAGAGAGTGAGATGCCAGCTCCTTTCATTCAGTCAGTAGCTTCAATCATTTCTGGTATATGAATAACATGATGTTTTTCAATAGCAAAAATCAATGAATATTGTAAATGCACAAACAGTAATTTCTCCGCATTGCAAGGTGCAATTCTGAAATTTTTTGCTTTTTCCTGCTCCTCTTAGCATGATAAAGAAGATTCAAAGAGAGTGAGATGCCAGCTCCTTTCATTCAGTCAGTAGCTTCAATCATTTCTGGACGTTTTTCAATGGCAAAAATCAATGAATATTGTAAATGCACAAACAGTAATTTCTCCGCATTGCAAGGTGCAATTCTGAAATTTTTTGCTTTTTCCTGCTCCTCTTAGCATGATAAAGAAGATTCAAAGAGAGTGAGATGCCAGCTCCTTTCATTCAGTCAGTAGCTTCAATCATTTCTGGACGTTTTTCAATGGCAAAAATCAATGAATATTGTAAATGCACAAACTATAATTTCTCCGCATTGCAAGGTGCAATTCTGAAATTTTTTGCTTTTTCCTGCTCCTCTTAGCATGATAAAGAAGATTCAAAGAGAGTGAGATGCCAGCTCCTTTCATTCAGTCAGTAGCTTCAATCATTTCTGGTATATGAATAACATGATGTTTTTCAATAGCAAAAATCAATGAATATTGTAAATGCACAAACAGTAATTTCTCCGCATTGCAAGGTGCAATTCTGAAATTTTTTGCTTTTTCCTGCTCCTCTTAGCATGATAAAGAAGATTCAAAGAGAGTGAGATGCCAGCTCCTTTCATTCAGTCAGTAGCTTCAATCATTTCTGGACGTTTTTCAATGGCAAAAATCAATGAATATTGTAAATGCACAAACAGTAATTTCTCCGCATTGCAAGGTGCAATTCTGAAATTTTTTGCTTTTTCCTGCTCCTCTTAGCATGATAAACAAGATTCAAAGAGAGTGAGATGCCAGCTCCTTTCATTCAGTCAGTAGCTTCAATCATTTCTGGACGTTTTTCAATGGCAAAAATCATTGAATATTGTAAATGCACAAACAGTAATTTCTCCGCATTGCAAGGTGCAATTCTGAAATTTTTTGCTTTTTCCTGCTCCTCTTAGCATGATAAAGAAGATTCAAAGAGTGAGATGCCAGCTCCTTTCATTCAGTCAGTAGCTTCAAACATTTCTGGTATATGAATAACATGATGTTTTTCAATGGCAAAAATCAATGAATATTGTAAATGCACAAACAGTAATTTCTCCGCATTGCAAGGTGCAATTCTGAAATTTTTTGCTTTTTCCTGCTCCTCTTAGCATGATAAAGAAGACTCAAAGAGAGTGAGATGCCAGCTCCTTTCGTTCAGTCAGTAGCTTCAATCATTTCTGGACGTTTTTCAATGGCAAAAATCATTGAATATTATAAATGCACAAACAGTAATTTCTCCGCATTGCAAGGTGCAATTCTGAAATTTTTTACTTTTTCCTGCTCCTCTTAGCATGATAAAGAAGATTCAAAGAGAGTGAGATGCCAGCTCCTTTCATTCAGTCAGTAGCTTCAATCATTTCTGGTATATGAATAACATGATGTTTTTCAATGGCAAAAATCAATGAATATTGTAAATGCACAAACAGTAATTTCTCCGCATTGCAAGGTGCAATTCTGAAATTTTTTGCTTTTTCCTGCTCCTCTTAGCATGATAAAGAAGATTCAAAGAGAGTGAGATGCCAGCTCCTTTCATTCAGTCAGTAGCTTCAATCATTTCTGGACGTTTTTCAATGGCAAAAATCAATGAATATTGTAAATGCACAAACAGTAATTTCTCCGCATTGCAAGGTGCAATTCTGAAATTTTTTGCTTTTTCCTGCTCCTCTTAGCATGATAAAGAAGATTCAAAGAGAGTGAGATGCCAGCTCCTTTCATTCAGTCAGTAGCTTCAATCATTTCTGGACGTTTTTCAATGGCAAAAATCATTGAATATTGTAAATGCACAAACAGTAATTTCTCCGCATTGCAAGGTGCAATTCTGAAATTTTTTACTTTTTCCTGCTCCTCTTAGCATGATAAAGAAGATTCAAAGAGAGTGAGATGCCAGCTCCTTTCATTCAGTCAGTAGCTTCAATCATTTCTGGTATATGAATAACATGATGTTTTTCAATCGCAAAAATCAATGAATATTGTAAATGCACAAACAGTAATTTCTCCGCATTGCAAGGTGCAATTCTGAAATTTTTTGCTTTTTCCTGCTCCTCTTAGCATGATAAAGAAGATTCAAAGAGAGTGAGATGCCAGCTCCTTTCATTCAGTCAGTAGCTTCAATCATTTCTGGAAGTTTTTCAATGGCAAAAATCAATGAATATTGTAAATGCACAAACTATAATTTCTCCGCATTGCAAGGTGCAATTCTGAAATTTTTTGCTTTTTCCTGCTCCTCTTAGCATGATAAAGAAGATTCAAAGAGAGTGAGATGCCAGCTCCTTTCATTCAGTCAGTAGCTTCAATCATTTCTGGTATATGAATAACATGATGTTTTTCAATAGCAAAAATCAATGAATATTGTAAATGCACAAACAGTAATTTCTCCGCATTGCAAGGTGCAATTCTGAAATTTTTTGCTTTTTCCTGCTCCTCTTAGCATGATAAAGAAGATTCAAAGAGAGTGAGATGCCAGCTCCTTTCATTCAGTCAGTAGCTTCAATCATTTCTGGACGTTTTTCAATGGCAAAAATCAATGAATATTGTAAATGCACAAACAGTAATTTCTCCGCATTGCAAGGTGCAATTCTGAAATTTTTTGCTTTTTCCTGCTCCTCTTAGCATGATAAAGAAGATTCAAAGAGAGTGAGATGCCAGCTCCTTTCGTTCAGTCAGTAGCTTCAATCATTTCTGGACGTTTTTCAATGGCAAAAATCTTTGAATATTATAAATGCACAAACAGTAATTTCTCCGCATTGCAAGGTGCAATTCTGAAATTTTTTGCTTTTTCCTGCTCCTCTTAGCATGATAAAGAAGATTCAAAGAGAGTGAGATGCCAGCTCCTTTCATTCAGTCAGTAGCTTCAATCATTTCTGGTATATGAATAACATGATGTTTTTCAATAGCAAAAATCAATGAATATTGTAAATGCACAAACAGTAATTTCTCCGCATTGCAAGGTGCAATTCTGAAATTTTTTGCTTTTTCCTGCTCCTCTTAGCATGATAAAGAAGATTCAAAGAGAGTGAGATGCCAGCTCCTTTCATTCAGTCAGTAGCTTCAATCATTTCTGGACGTTTTTCAATGGCAAAAATCAATGAATATTGTAAATGCACAAACAGTAATTTCTCCGCATTGCAAGGTGCAATTCTGAAATTTTTTGCTTTTTCCTGCTCCTCTTAGCATGATAAACAAGATTCAAAGAGAGTGAGATGCCAGCTCCTTTCATTCAGTCAGTAGCTTCAATCATTTCTGGACGTTTTTCAATGGCAAAAATCATTGAATATTGTAAATGCACAAACAGTAATTTCTCCGCATTGCAAGGTGCAATTCTGAAATTTTTTACTTTTTCCTGCTCCTCTTAGCATGATAAAGAAGATTCAAAGAGAATGAGATGCCAGCTCCTTTCATTCAGTCAGTAGCTTCAATCATTTCTGGTATATGAATAACATGATGTTTTTCAATCGCAAAAATCAATGAATATTGTAAATGCACAAACAGTAATTTCTCCGCATTGCAAGGTGCAATTCTGAAATTTTTTGCTTTTTCCTGCTCCTCTTAGCATGATAAAGAAGATTCAAAGAGAGTGAGATGCCAGCTCCTTTCATTCAGTCAGTAGCTTCAATCATTTCTGGACGTTTTTCAATGGCAAAAATCAATGAATATTGTAAATGCACAAACAGTAATTTCTCCGCATTGCAAGGTGCAATTCTGAAATTTTTTGCTTTTTCCTGCTCCTCTTAGCATGATAAAGAAGATTCAAAGAGAGTGAGATGCCAGCTCCTTTCATTCAGTCAGTAGCTTCAATCATTTCTGGTATATGAATAACATGATGTTTTTCAATAGCAAAAATCAATGAATATTGTAAATGCACAAACAGTAATTTCTCCGCATTGCAAGGTGCAATTCTGAAATTTTTTGCTTTTTCCTGCTCCTCTTAGCATGATAAAGAAGATTCAAAGAGAGTGAGATGCCAGCTCCTTTCATTCAGTCAGTAGCTTCAATCATTTCTGGACGTTTTTCAATGGCAAAAATCAATGAATATTGTAAATGCACAAACAGTAATTTCTCCGCATTGCAAGGTGCAATTCTGAAATTTTTTGCTTTTTCCTGCTCCTCTTAGCATGATAAACAAGATTCAAAGAGAGTGAGATGCCAGCTCCTTTCATTCAGTCAGTAGCTTCAATCATTTCTGGACGTTTTTCAATGGCAAAAATCATTGAATATTGTAAATGCACAAACAGTAATTTCTCCGCATTGCAAGGTGCAATTCTGAAATTTTTTGCTTTTTCCTGCTCCTCTTAGCATGATAAAGAAGATTCAAAGAGTGAGATGCCAGCTCCTTTCATTCAGTCAGTAGCTTCAAACATTTCTGGTATATGAATAACATGATGTTTTTCAATGGCAAAAATCAATGAATATTGTAAATGCACAAACAGTAATTTCTCCGCATTGCAAGGTGCAATTCTGAAATTTTTTGCTTTTTCCTGCTCCTCTTAGCATGATAAAGAAGACTCAAAGAGAGTGAGATGCCAGCTCCTTTCGTTCAGTCAGTAGCTTCAATCATTTCTGGACGTTTTTCAATGGCAAAAATCATTGAATATTATAAATGCACAAACAGTAATTTCTCCGCATTGCAAGGTGCAATTCTGAAATTTTTTACTTTTTCCTGCTCCTCTTAGCATGATAAAGAAGATTCAAAGAGAGTGAGATGCCAGCTCCTTTCATTCAGTCAGTAGCTTCAATCATTTCTGGTATATGAATAACATGATGTTTTTCAATGGCAAAAATCAATGAATATTGTAAATGCACAAACAGTAATTTCTCCGCATTGCAAGGTGCAATTCTGAAATTTTTTGCTTTTTCCTGCTCCTCTTAGCATGATAAAGAAGATTCAAAGAGAGTGAGATGCCAGCTCCTTTCATTCAGTCAGTAGCTTCAATCATTTCTGGACGTTTTTCAATGGCAAAAATCAATGAATATTGTAAATGCACAAACAGTAATTTCTCCGCATTGCAAGGTGCAATTCTGAAATTTTTTGCTTTTTCCTGCTCCTCTTAGCATGATAAAGAAGATTCAAAGAGAGTGAGATGCCAGCTCCTTTCATTCAGTCAGTAGCTTCAATCATTTCTGGACGTTTTTCAATGGCAAAAATCATTGAATATTGTAAATGCACAAACAGTAATTTCTCCGCATTGCAAGGTGCAATTCTGAAATTTTTTACTTTTTCCTGCTCCTCTTAGCATGATAAAGAAGATTCAAAGAGAGTGAGATGCCAGCTCCTTTCATTCAGTCAGTAGCTTCAATCATTTCTGGTATATGAATAACATGATGTTTTTCAATCGCAAAAATCAATGAATATTGTAAATGCACAAACAGTAATTTCTCCGCATTGCAAGGTGCAATTCTGAAATTTTTTGCTTTTTCCTGCTCCTCTTAGCATGATAAAGAAGATTCAAAGAGAGTGAGATGCCAGCTCCTTTCATTCAGTCAGTAGCTTCAATCATTTCTGGAAGTTTTTCAATGGCAAAAATCAATGAATATTGTAAATGCACAAACTATAATTTCTCCGCATTGCAAGGTGCAATTCTGAAATTTTTTGCTTTTTCCTGCTCCTCTTAGCATGATAAAGAAGATTCAAAGAGAGTGAGATGCCAGCTCCTTTCATTCAGTCAGTAGCTTCAATCATTTCTGGTATATGAATAACATGATGTTTTTCAATAGCAAAAATCAATGAATATTGTAAATGCACAAACAGTAATTTCTCCGCATTGCAAGGTGCAATTCTGAAATTTTTTGCTTTTTCCTGCTCCTCTTACCATGATAAAGAAGATTCAAAGAGAGTGAGATGCCAGCTCCTTTCATTCAGTCAGTAGCTTCAATCATTTCTGGACGTTTTTCAATGGCAAAAATCAATGAATATTGTAAATGCACAAACAGTAATTTCTCCGCATTGCAAGGTGCAATTCTGAAATTTTTTGCTTTTTCCTGCTCCTCTTAGCATGATAAAGAAGATTCAAAGAGAGTGAGATGCCAGCTCCTTTCGTTCAGTCAGTAGCTTCAATCATTTCTGGACGTTTTTCAATGGCAAAAATCTTTGAATATTATAAATGCACAAACAGTAATTTCTCCGCATTGCAAGGTGCAATTCTGAAATTTTTTGCTTTTTCCTGCTCCTCTTAGCATGATAAAGAAGATTCAAAGAGAGTGAGATGCCAGCTCCTTTCATTCAGTCAGTAGCTTCAATCATTTCTGGTATATGAATAACATGATGTTTTTCAATAGCAAAAATCAATGAATATTGTAAATGCACAAACAGTAATTTCTCCGCATTGCAAGGTGCAATTCTGAAATTTTTTGCTTTTTCCTGCTCCTCTTAGCATGATAAAGAAGATTCAAAGAGAGTGAGATGCCAGCTCCTTTCATTCAGTCAGTAGCTTCAATCATTTCTGGACGTTTTTCAATGGCAAAAATCAATGAATATTGTAAATGCACAAACAGTAATTTCTCCGCATTGCAAGGTGCAATTCTGAAATTTTTTGCTTTTTCCTGCTCCTCTTAGCATGATAAACAAGATTCAAAGAGAGTGAGATGCCAGCTCCTTTCATTCAGTCAGTAGCTTCAATCATTTCTGGACGTTTTTCAATGGCAAAAATCATTGAATATTGTAAATGCACAAACAGTAATTTCTCCGCATTGCAAGGTGCAATTCTGAAATTTTTTACTTTTTCCTGCTCCTCTTAGCATGATAAAGAAGATTCAAAGAGAATGAGATGCCAGCTCCTTTCATTCAGTCAGTAGCTTCAATCATTTCTGGTATATGAATAACATGATGTTTTTCAATCGCAAAAATCAATGAATATTGTAAATGCACAAACAGTAATTTCTCCGCATTGCAAGGTGCAATTCTGAAATTTTTTGCTTTTTCCTGCTCCTCTTAGCATGATAAAGAAGATTCAAAGAGAGTGAGATGCCAGCTCCTTTCATTCAGTCAGTAGCTTCAATCATTTCTGGACGTTTTTCAATGGCAAAAATCAATGAATATTGTAAATGCACAAACAGTAATTTCTCCGCATTGCAAGGTGCAATTCTGAAATGTTTTGCTTTTTCCTGCTCCTCTTAGCATGATAAAGAAGATTCAAAGAGAGTGAGATGCCAGCTCCTTTCCTTCAGTCAGTAGCTTCAATCATTTCTGGTATATGAATAACATGATGTTTTTCAATGGCAAAAATCAATGAATTTTGTAAATGCACAAACAGTAATTTCTCCGCATTGCAAGGCGCAATTCTGAAATTTTTTGCTTTTTCCTGCTCCTCTTAGCATGATAAAGAAGATTCAAAGAGAGTGAGATGCCAGCTCCTTTCATTCAGTCAGTAGCTTCAATCATTTCTGGACATTTTTCAATGGCAAAAATCAATGAATATTGTAAATGCACAAACAGTAATTTCTCCGCATTGCAAGGTGCAATTCTGAAATTTTTTGCTTTTTCCTGCTCCTCTTAGCATGATAAAGAAGATTCAAAGAGAGTGAGATGCCAGCTCCTTTCATTCAGTCAGTAGCTTCAATCATTTCTGGACGCTTTTCAATGGCAAAAATCAATGAATATTGTAAATGCACAAACTGTAATTTCTCCGCATTGCAAGGTGCAATTCTGAAATTTTTTGCTTTTTCCTGCTCCTCTTAGCATGATAAAGAAGATTCAAAGAGAGTGAGATGCCAGCTCCTTTCATTCAGTCAGTAGCTTCAATCATTTCTGGTATATGAATAACATGATGTTTTTCAATAGCAAAAATCAATGAATATTGTAAATGCACAAACAGTAATTTCTCCGCATTGCAAGGTGCAATTCTGAAATTTTTTGCTTTTTCCTGCTCCTCTTAGCATGATAAAGAAGATTCAAAGAGAGTGAGATGCCAGCTCCTTTCATTCAGTCAGTAGCTTCAATCATTTCTGGACGTTTTTCAATGGCAAAAATCAATGAATATTGTAAATGCACAAACAGTAATTTCTCCACATTGCAAGGTGCAATTCTGAAATTTTTTGCTTTTTCCTGCTCCTCTTAGCATGATAAAGAAGATTCAAAGAGAGTGAGATGCCAGCTCCTTTCATTCAGTCAGTAGCTTCAATCATTTCTGGACGTTTTTCAATGGCAAAAATCAATGAATATTGTAAATGCACAAACTATAATTTCTCCGCATTGCAAGGTGCAATTCTGAAATTTTTTGCTTTTTCCTGCTCCTCTTAGCATGATAAAGAAGATTCAAAGAGAGTGAGATGCCAGCTCCTTTCATTCAGTCAGTAGCTTCAATCATTTCTGGTATATGAATAACATGATGTTTTTCAATAGCAAAAATCAATGAATATTGTAAATGCACAAACAGTAATTTCTCCGCATTGCAAGGTGCAATTCTGAAATTTTTTGCTTTTTCCTGCTCCTCTTAGCATGGTAAAGAAGATTCAAAGAGAGTGAGATGCCAGCTCCTTTCATTCAATCAGTAGCTTCAATAATTTCTGGACGTTTATCAATGGCAAAAATCAATGAATATTGTAAATGCACAAACAGTAATTTCTCCGCATTGCAAGGTGCAATTCTGAAATTTTTTGCTTTTTCCTGCTCCTCTTAGCATGATAAAGAAGATTCAAAGAGAGTGAGATGCCAGCTCCTTTCATTCAGTCAGTAGCTTCAATCATTTCTGGACGTTTTTCAATGGCAAAAATCAATGAATATTGTAAATGCACAAACAGTAATTTCTCCGCATTGCAAGGTGCAATTCTGAAATTTTTTGCTTTTTCCTGCTCCTCTTAGCATGATAAAGAAGATTCAAAGAGAGTGAGATGCCAGCTCCTTTCATTCAGTCAGTAGCTTCAAACATTTCTGGTATATGAATAACATGATGTTTTTCAATGGCAAAAATCAATGAATATTGTAAATGCACAAACAGTAATTTCTCCGCATTGCAAGGTGCAAGTCTGAAATTTTTTGCTTTTTCCTGCTCCTCTTAGCATGATAAAGAAGATTCAAAGAGAGTGAGATGCCAGCTACTTTCATTCAGTCAGTAGCTTCAATCATTTCTGGACGTTTTTCAATGGTAAAAATCAATGAATATTGTAAATGCACAAACAGTAATTTCTCCACATTGCAAGGTGCAATTCTGAAATTTTTTGCTTTTTCCTGCTCCTCTTAGCATGATAAAGAAGATTCAAAGAGAGTGAGATGCCAGCTCCTTTCATTCAGTCAGAAGCTTCAAACATTTCTGGTATATGAATAACATGATGTTTTTCAATGGCAAAAATCAATGAATATTGTAAATGCACAAACAGTAATTTCTCCGCATTGCAAGGTGCAAGTCTGAAATTTTTTGCTTTTTCCTGCTCCTCTTAGCATGATAAAGAAGATTCAAAGAGAGTGAGATGCCAGCTACTTTCATTCAGTCAGTAGCTTCAATCATTTCTGGACGTTTTTCAATGGTAAAAATCAATGAATATTGTAAATGCACAAACAGTAATTTCTCCACATTGCAAGGTGCAATTCTGAAATTTTTTGCTTTTTCCTGCTCCTCTTAGCATGATAAAGAAGATTCAAAGAGAGTGAGATGCCAGCTCCTTTCATTCAGTCAGTAGCTTCAAACATTTCTGGTATATGAATAACATGATGTTTTTCAATGGCAAAAATCAATGAATATTGTAAATGCACAAACAGTAATTTCTCCACATTGCAAGGTGCAATTCTGAAATTTTTTGCTTTTTCCTGCTCCTCTTAGCATGATAAAGAAGATTCAAAGAGAGTGAGATGCCAGCTCCTTTCATTCAGTCAGTAGCTTCAAACATTTCTGGTATATGAATAACATGATGTTTTTCAATGGCAAAAATCAATGAATATTGTAAATGCACAAACAGTAATTTCTCCGCATTGCAAGGTGCAATTCTGAAATTTTTTGCTTTTTCCTGCTCCTCTTAGCATGATAAAGAAGATTCAAAGAGAGTGAGATGCCAGCTCCTTTCATTCAGTCAGTAGCTTCAATCATTTCTGGACGTTTTTCAATGGCAAAAATCAATGAATATTGTAAATGCACAAACAGTAATTTCTCCGCATTGCAAGGTGCAATTCTGAAATTTTTTGCTTTTTCCTGCTCCTCTTAGCATGATAAAGAAGATTCAAAGAGAGTGAGATGTCAGCTCCTTTCATTCAGTCAGTAGCTTCAAACATTTCTGGTATATGAATAACATGATGTTTTTCAATGGCAAAAATCAATGAATATTGTAAATGCACAAACAGTAATTTCTCCGCATTGCAAGGTGCAATTCTGAAATTTTTTGCTTTTTCCTGCTCCTCTTAGCATGATAAAGAAGATTCAAAGAGAGTGAGATGCCAGCTCCTTTCATTCAGTCAGTAGCTTCAATCATTTCTGGACGTTTTTCAATGGCAAAAATCAATGAATATTGTAAATGCACAAACAGTAATTTCTCCGCATTGCAAGGTGCAATTCTGAAATTTTTTGCTTTTTCCTGCTCCTCTTAGCATGATAAAGAAGATTCAAAGAGAGTGAGATGCCAGCTCCTTTCGTTCAGTCAGTAGCTTCAATCATTTCTGGACGTTTTTCAATGGCAAAAATCATTGAATATTATAAATGCACAAACAGTAATTTCTCCGCATTGCAAGGTGCAATTCTGAAATTTTTTACTTTTTCCTGCTCCTCTTAGCATGATAAAGAAGATTCAAAGAGAGTGAGATGCCAGCTCCTTTCATTCAGTCAGTAGCTTCAATCATTTCTGGTATATGAATAACATGATGTTTTTCAATGGCAAAAATCAATGAATATTGTAAATGCACAAACAGTAATTTCTCCGCATTGCAAGGTGCAATTCTGAAATTTTTTGCTTTTTCCTGCTCCTCTTAGCATGATAAAGAAGATTCAAAGAGAGTGAGATGCCAGCTCCTTTCATTCAGTCAGTAGCTTCAATCATTTCTGGACGTTTTGAAATGGCAAAAATCAATGAATATTGTAAATGCACAAACAGTAATTTCTCCGCATTGCAAGGTGCAATTCTGAAATTTTTTGCTTTTTCCTGCTCCTCTTAGCATGATAAACAAGATTCAAAGAGAGTGAGATGCCAGCTCCTTTCATTCAGTCAGTAGCTTCAATCATTTCTGGACGTTTTTCAATGGCAAAAATCAATGAATATTGTAAATGCACAAACAGTAATTTCTCCGCATTGCAAGGTGCAATTCTGAAATTTTTTGCTTTTTCCTGCTCCTCTTAGCATGATAAAGAAGATTCAAAGAGAGTGAGATGCCAGCTCCTTTCATTCAGTCAGTAGCTTCAAACATTTCTGGTATATGAATAACATGATGTTTTTCAATAGCAAAAATCAATGAATATTGTAAATGCACAAACAGTAATTTCTCCGCATTGCAAGGTGCAATTCTGAAATTTTTTGCTTTTTCCTGCTCCTCTTAGCATGATAAAGAAGATTCAAAGAGAGTGAGATGCCAGCTCCTTTCATTCAGTCAGTAGCTTCAATCATTTCTGGACGTTTTTCAATGGCAAAAATCAATGAATATTGTAAATGCACAAACAGTAATTTCTCCACATTGCAAGGTGCAATTCTGAAATTTTTTGCTTTTTCCTGCTCCTCTTAGCATGATAAAGAAGATTCAAAGAGAGTGAGATGCCAGCTCCTTTCATTCAGTCAGTAGCTTCAATCATTTCTGGACGTTTTTCAATGGCAAAAATCAATGAATATTGTAAATGCACAAACTATAATTTCTCCGCATTGCAAGGTGCAATTCTGAAATTTTTTGCTTTTTCCTGCTCCTCTTAGCATGATAAAGAAGATTCAAAGAGAGTGAGATGCCAGCTCCTTTCATTCAGTCAGTAGCTTCAATCATTTCTGGTATATGAATAACATGATGTTTTTCAATAGCAAAAATCAATGAATATTGTAAATGCACAAACAGTAATTTCTCCGCATTGCAAGGTGCAATTCTGAAATTTTTTGCTTTTTCCTGCTCCTCTTAGCATGGTAAAGAAGATTCAAAGAGAGTGAGATGCCAGCTCCTTTCATTCAATCAGTAGCTTCAATCATTTCTGGACGTTTATCAATGGCAAAAATCAATGAATATTGTAAATGCACAAACAGTAATTTCTCCGCATTGCAAGGTGCAATTCTGAAATTTTTTGCTTTTTCCTGCTCCTCTTAGCATGATAAAGAAGATTCAAAGAGAGTGAGATGCCAGCTCCTTTCATTCAGTCAGTAGCTTCAATCATTTCTGGACGTTTTTCAATGGCAAAAATCAATGAATATTGTAAATGCACAAACAGTAATTTCTCCGCATTGCAAGGTGCAATTCTGAAATTTTTTGCTTTTTCCTGCTCCTCTTAGCATGATAAAGAAGATTCAAAGAGAGTGAGATGCCAGCTCCTTTCATTCAGTCAGTAGCTTCAAACATTTCTGGTATATGAATAACATGATGTTTTTCAATGGCAAAAATCAATGAATATTGTAAATGCACAAACAGTAATTTCTCCGCATTGCAAGGTGCAAGTCTGAAATTTTTTGCTTTTTCCTGCTCCTCTTAGCATGATAAAGAAGATTCAAAGAGAGTGAGATGCCAGCTACTTTCATTCAGTCAGTAGCTTCAATCATTTCTGGACGTTTTTCAATGGTAAAAATCAATGAATATTGTAAATGCACAAACAGTAATTTCTCCACATTGCAAGGTGCAATTCTGAAATTTTTTGCTTTTTCCTGCTCCTCTTAGCATGATAAAGAAGATTCAAAGAGAGTGAGATGCCAGCTCCTTTCATTCAGTCAGAAGCTTCAAACATTTCTGGTATATGAATAACATGATGTTTTTCAATGGCAAAAATCAATGAATATTGTAAATGCACAAACAGTAATTTCTCCGCATTGCAAGGTGCAAGTCTGAAATTTTTTGCTTTTTCCTGCTCCTCTTAGCATGATAAAGAAGATTCAAAGAGAGTGAGATGCCAGCTACTTTCATTCAGTCAGTAGCTTCAATCATTTCTGGACGTTTTTCAATGGTAAAAATCAATGAATATTGTAAATGCACAAACAGTAATTTCTCCACATTGCAAGGTGCAATTCTGAAATTTTTTGCTTTTTCCTGCTCCTCTTAGCATGATAAAGAAGATTCAAAGAGAGTGAGATGCCAGCTCCTTTCATTCAGTCAGTAGCTTCAAACATTTCTGGTATATGAATAACATGATGTTTTTCAATGGCAAAAATCAATGAATATTGTAAATGCACAAACAGTAATTTCTCCACATTGCAAGGTGCAATTCTGAAATTTTTTGCTTTTTCCTGCTCCTCTTAGCATGATAAAGAAGATTCAAAGAGAGTGAGATGCCAGCTCCTTTCATTCAGTCAGTAGCTTCAAACATTTCTGGTATATGAATAACATGATGTTTTTCAATGGCAAAAATCAATGAATATTGTAAATGCACAAACAGTAATTTCTCCGCATTGCAAGGTGCAATTCTGAAATTTTTTGCTTTTTCCTGCTCCTCTTAGCATGATAAAGAAGATTCAAAGAGAGTGAGATGCCAGCTCCTTTCATTCAGTCAGTAGCTTCAATCATTTCTGGACGTTTTTCAATGGCAAAAATCAATGAATATTGTAAATGCACAAACAGTAATTTCTCCGCATTGCAAGGTGCAATTCTGAAATTTTTTGCTTTTTCCTGCTCCTCTTAGCATGATAAAGAAGATTCAAAGAGAGTGAGATGTCAGCTCCTTTCATTCAGTCAGTAGCTTCAAACATTTCTGGTATATGAATAACATGATGTTTTTCAATGGCAAAAATCAATGAATATTGTAAATGCACAAACAGTAATTTCTCCGCATTGCAAGGTGCAATTCTGAAATTTTTTGCTTTTTCCTGCTCCTCTTAGCATGATAAAGAAGATTCAAAGAGAGTGAGATGCCAGCTCCTTTCATTCAGTCAGTAGCTTCAATCATTTCTGGACGTTTTTCAATGGCAAAAATCAATGAATATTGTAAATGCACAAACAGTAATTTCTCCGCATTGCAAGGTGCAATTCTGAAATTTTTTGCTTTTTCCTGCTCCTCTTAGCATGATAAAGAAGATTCAAAGAGAGTGAGATGCCAGCTCCTTTCGTTCAGTCAGTAGCTTCAATCATTTCTGGATGTTTTTCAATGGCAAAAATCATTGAATATTATAAATGCACAAACAGTAATTTCTCCGCATTGCAAGGTGCAATTCTGAAATTTTTTACTTTTTCCTGCTCCTCTTAGCATGATAAAGAAGATTCAAAGAGAGTGAGATGCCAGCTCCTTTCATTCAGTCAGTAGCTTCAATCATTTCTGGTATATGAATAACATGATGTTTTTCAATGGCAAAAATCAATGAATATTGTAAATGCACAAACAGTAATTTCTCCGCATTGCAAGGTGCAATTCTGAAATTTTTTGCTTTTTCCTGCTCCTCTTAGCATGATAAAGAAGATTCAAAGAGAGTGAGATGCCAGCTCCTTTCATTCAGTCAGTAGCTTCAATCATTTCTGGACGTTTTGAAATGGCAAAAATCAATGAATATTGTAAATGCACAAACAGTAATTTCTCCGCATTGCAAGGTGCAATTCTGAAATTTTTTGCTTTTTCCTGCTCCTCTTAGCATGATAAACAAGATTCAAAGAGAGTGAGATGCCAGCTCCTTTCATTCAGTCAGTAGCTTCAATCATTTCTGGACGTTTTTCAATGGCAAAAATCAATGAATATTGTAAATGCACAAACAGTAATTTCTCCGCATTGCAAGGTGCAATTCTGAAATTTTTTGCTTTTTCCTGCTCCTCTTAGCATGATAAAGAAGATTCAAAGAGAGTGAGATGCCAGCTCCTTTCATTCAGTCAGTAGCTTCAAACATTTCTGGTATATGAATAACATGATGTTTTTCAATGGCAAAAATCAATGAATATTGTAAATGCACAAACAGTAATTTCTCCGCATTGCAAGGTGCAAGTCTGAAATTTTTTGCTTTTTCCTGCTCCTCTTAGCATGATAAAGAAGATTCAAAGAGAGTGAGATGCCAGCTCCTTTCATTCAGTCAGTAGCTTCAATCATTTCTGGATGTTTTTCAATGGCAAAAATCAATGAATATTGTAAATGCACAAACTGTAATTTCTCCGTATTGCAAGGTGCAATTCTGAAATTTTTTGCTTTTTCCTGCTCCTCTTAGCATGATAAAGAAGATTCAAACAGAGTGAGATGCCAGCTCCTTTCTTTCAGTCAGTAGCTTCAATCATTTCTGGACGTTTTTCAATGGCAAAAATCAATGAATATTGTAAATGCACAAACAGTAATTTCTCCGCATTGCAAGGTGCAATTCTGAAATTTTTTGCTTTTTCCTGCTCCTCTTAGCATGATAAAGAAGATTCAAAGAGAGTGAGATGCCAGCTCCTTTCATTTAGTCAGTACCTTCAATCATTTCTGGACGTTTTTCAATGGCAAAAATCAATGAATATTGTAAATGCACAAACAGTAATTTCTCCGCATTGCAAGGTGCAATTCTGAAATTTTTTGCTTTTTCCCGCTCCTCTTAGCATGATAAAGAAGATTCAAAGAGAGTGAGGTGCCAGCTCCTTTCATTCAGTCAGTAGCTTCAAACATTTCTGGTATATGAATAACATGTTTTTCAATGGCAAAAATCAATGAATATTGTAAATGCACAAACAGTAATTTCTCCGCATTGCAAGGTGCAATTCTGAAATTTTTTGATTTTTCCTGCTCCTCTTAGCATGATAAAGAAGATTCAAAGAGAGTGAGATGCCAGCTCCTTTCATTCAGTCAGTAGCTTCAATCATTTCTGGACGTTTTTCAATGGCAAAAATCAATGAATATTGTAAATGCACAAACAGTAATTTCTCCGCATTGCAAGGTGCAATTCTGAAATTTTTTGCTTTTTCCTGCTCCTCTTAGCATGATAAAGAAGATTCAAAGAGAGTGAGATGCCAGCTCCTTTCATTCAGTCAGTAGCTTCAAACATTTCTGGTATATGAAAAACATGATGTTTTTCAATGGCAAAAATCAATGAATATTGTAAATGCACAAACAGTAATTTCTCCGCATTGCAAGGTGCAATTCTGAAATTTTTTGCTTTTTCCTGCTCCTCTTAGCATGATAAAGAAGATTCAAAGAGAGTGAGATGCCAGCTCCTTTCATTCAGTCAGTAGCTTCAAACATTTCTGGTATATGAATAACATGATGTTTTTCAATGGCAAAAATCAATGAATATTGTAAATGCACAAACAGTAATTTCTCCGCATTGCAAGGTGCAAGTCTGAAATTTTTTGCTTTTTCCTGCTCCTCTTAGCATGATAAAGAAGATTCAAAGAGAGTGAGATGCCAGCTACTTTCATTCAGTCAGTAGCTTCAATCATTTCTGGACATTTTTCAATGGTAAAAATCAATGAATATTGTAAATGCACAAACAGTAATTTCTCCACATTGCAAGGTGCAATTCTGAAATTTTTTGCTTTTTCCTGCTCCTCTTAGCATGATAAAGAAGATTCAAAGAGAGTGAGATGCCAGCTCCTTTCATTCAGTCAGTAGCTTCAATCATTTCTGGATGTTTTTCAATGGCAAAAATCAATGAATATTGTAAATGCACAAACTGTAATTTCTCCGCATTGCAAGGTGCAATTCTGAAATTTTTTGCTTTTTCCTGCTCCTCTTAGCATGATAAAGAAGATTCAAAGAGAGTGAGATGCCAGCTCCTTTCATTCAGTCAGTAGCTTCAATCATTTCTGGACGTTTTTCAGTGGCAAAAATCAATGAATATTGTAAATGCACAAACAGTAATTTCTCCGCATTGCAAGGTGCAATTCTGAAATTTTTTGCTTTTCCCTGCTCCTCTTAGCATGATAAAGAAGATTCAAAGAGAGTGAGATGCCAGCTCCTTTCATTCAGTCAGTACCTTCAATCATTTCTGGACGTTTTTCAATGGCAAAAATCAATGAATATTGTAAATGCACAAACAGTAATTTCTCCGCATTGCAAGGTGCAAGTCTGAAATTTTTTGCTTTTTCCTGCTCCTCTTAGCATGATAAAGAAGATTCAAAGAGAGTGAGATGCCAGCTACTTTCATTCAGTCAGTAGCTTCAATCATTTCTGGACGTTTTTCAATGGTAAAAATCAATGAATATTGTAAATGCACAAACAGTAATTTCTCCACATTGCAAGGTGCAATTCTGAAATTTTTTGCTTTTTCCTGCTCCTCTTAGCATGATAAAGAAGATTCAAAGAGAGTGAGATGCCAGCTCCTTTCATTCAGTCAGTAGCTTCAAACATTTCTGGTATATGAATAACATGATGTTTTTCAATGGCAAAAATCAATGAATATTGTAAATGCACAAACAGTAATTTCTCCGCATTGCAAGGTGCAATTCTGAAATTTTTTGCTTTTTCCTGCTCCTCTTAGCATGATAAAGAAGATTCAAAGAGAGTGAGATGCCAGCTCCTTTCATTCAGTCAGTAGCTTCAATCATTTCTGGATGTTTTTCAATGGCAAAAATCAATGAATATTGTAAATGCACAAACTGTAATTTCTCCGCATTGCAAGGTGCAATTCTGAAATTTTTTGCTTTTTCCTGCTCCTCTTAGCATGATAAAGAAGATTCAAAGAGAGTGAGATGCCAGCTCCTTTCATTCAGTCAGTAGCTTCAATCATTTCTGGACGTTTTTCAATGGCAAAAATCAATGAATATTGTAAATGCACAAACAGTAATTTCTCCGCATTGCAAGGTGCAATTCTGAAATTTTTTGCTTTTTCCTGCTCCTCTTAGCATGATAAAGAAGATTCAAAGAGAGTGAGATGCCAGCTCCTTTCATACAGTCAGTAGCTTCAATCATTTCTGGACGTTTTTCAATGGCAAAAATCAATGAATATTGTAAATGCACAAACAGTAATTTCTCCGCATTGCAAGGTGCAATTCTGAAATTTTTTGCTTTTTCCCGCTCCTCTTAGCATGATAAAGAAGATTCAAAGAGAGTGAGGTGCCAGCTCCTTTCATTCAGTCAGTAGCTTCAAACATTTCTGGTATATGAATAACATGTTTTTCAATGGCAAAAATCAATGAATATTGTAAATGCACAAACAGTAATTTCTCCGCATTGCAAGGTGCAATTCTGAAATTTTTTGATTTTTCCTGCTCCTCTTAGCATGATAAAGAAGATTCAAAGAGAGTGAGATGCCAGCTCCTTTCATTCAGTCAGTAGCTTCAATCATTTCTGGACATTTTTCAATGGCAAAAATCAATGAATATTGTAAAAGCACAAACAGTAATTTCTCCGCATTGCAAGGTGCAATTCTGAAATTTTTTGCTTTTTCCTGCTCCTCTTAGCATGATAAAGAAGATTCAAAGAGAGTGAGATGCCAGCTCCTTTCATTCAGTCAGTAGCTTCAAACATTTCTGGTATATGAATAACATGATGTTTTTCAATGGCAAAAATCAATGAATATTGTAAATGCACAAACAGTAATTTCTCCGCATTGCAAGGTGCAATTCTGAAATTTTTTGCTTTTTCCTGCTCCTCTTAGCATGATAAAGAAGATTCAAAGAGAGTGAGATGCCAGCTCCTTTCATTCAGTCAGTAGCTTCAAACATTTCTGGTATATGAATAACATGATGTTTTTCAATGGCAAAAATCAATGAATATTGTAAATGCACAAACAGTAATTTCTCCGCATTGCAAGGTGCAAGTCTGAAATTTTTTGCTTTTTCCTGCTCCTCTTAGCATGATAAAGAAGATTCAAAGAGAGTGAGATGCCAGTTACTTTCATTCAGTCAGTAGCTTCAATCATTTCTGGACGTTTTTCAATGGTAAAAATCAATGAATATTGTAAATGCACAAACAGTAATTTCTCCACATTGCAAGGTGCAATTCTGAAACTTTTTGCTTTTTCCTGCTCCTCTTAGCATGATAAAGAAGATTCAAAGAGAGTGAGATGCCAGCTCCTTTCATTCAGTCAGTAGCTTCAAACATTTCTGGTATATGAATAACATGATGTTTTTCAATGGCAAAAATCAATGAATATTGAAAATGCACAAACAGTAATTTCTCCGCATTGCAAGGTGCAATTCTGAAATTTTTTGCTTTTTCCTGCTCCTCTTAGCATGATAAAGAAGATTCAAAGAGAGTGAGATGTCAGCTCCTTTCATTCAGTCAGTAGCTTCAAACATTTCTGGTATATGAATAACATGATGTTTTTCAATGGCAAAAATCAATGAATATTGTAAATGCACAAACAGTAATTTCTCCGCATTGCAAGGTGCAATTCTGAAATTTTTTGCTTTTTCCTGCTCCTCTTAGCATGATAAAGAAGATTCAAAGAGAGTGAGATGCCAGCTCCTTTCATTCAGTCAGTAGCTTCAATCATTTCTGGATGTTTTTCAATGGCAAAAATCAATGAATATTGTAAATGCACAAACAGTAATTTCTCCGCATTGCAAGGTGCAATTCTGAAATTTTTTGCTTTTTCCTGCTCCTCTTAGCATGATAAAGAAGATTCAAAGAGAGTGAGATGTCAGCTCCTTTCATTCAGTCAGTAGCTTCAAACATTTCTGGTATATGAATAACATGATGTTTTTCAATGGCAAAAATCAATGAATATTGTAAATGCACAAACAGTAATTTCTCCGCATTGCAAGGTGCAATTCTGAAATTTTTTGCTTTTTCCTGCTCCTCTTAGCATGATAAAGAAGATTCAAAGAGAGTGAGATGCCAGCTCCTTTCATTCAGTCAGTAGCTTCAATCATTTCTGGATGTTTTTCAATGGCAAAAATCAATGAATATTGTAAATGCACAAACAGTAATTTCTCCGCATTGCAAGGTGCAATTCTGAAATTTTTTGCTTTTTCCTGCTCCTCTTAGCATGATAAAGAAGATTCAAAGAGAGTGAGATGCCAGCTCCTTTCATTCAGTCAGTAGCTTCAAACATTTCTGGTATATGAATAACATGATGTTTTTCAATGGCAAAAATCAATGAATATTGTAAATGCACAAACAGTAATTTCTCCGCATTGCAAGGTGCAAGTCTGAAATTTTTTTGCTTTTTCCTGCTCCTCTTAGCATGATAAAGAAGATTCAAAGAGAGTGAGATGCCAGCTACTTTCATTCAGTCAGTAGCTTCAATCATTTCTGGACGTTTTTCAATGGTAAAAATCAATGAATATTGTAAATGCACAAACAGTAATTTCTCCACATTGCAAGGTGCAATTCTGAAATTTTTTGCTTTTTCCTGCTCCTCTTAGCATGATAAAGAAGATTCAAAGAGAGTGAGATGCCAGCTCCTTTCATTCAGTCAGTAGCTTCAAACATTTCTGGTATATGAATAACATGATGTTTTTCAATGGCAAAAATCAATGAATATTGTAAATGCACAAACAGTAATTTCTCCGCATTGCAAGGTGCAATTCTGAAATTTTTTGCTTTTTCCTGCTCCTCTTAGCATGATAAAGAAGATTCAAAGAGAGTGAGATGCCAGCTCCTTTCATTCAGTCAGTAGCTTCAAACATTTCTGGTATATGAATAACATGATGTTTTTCAATGGCAAAAATCAATGAATATTGTAAATGCACAAACAGTAATTTCTCCGCATTGCAAGGTGCAAGTCTGAAATTTTTTGCTTTTTCCTGCTCCTCTTAGCATGATAAAGAAGATTCAAAGAGAGTGAGATGCCAGCTACTTTCATTCAGTCAGTAGCTTCAATCATTTCTGGACGTTTTTCAATGGTAAAAATCAATGAATATTGTAAATGCACAAACAGTAATTTCTCCACATTGCAAGGTGCAATTCTGAAATTTTTTGCTTTTTCCTGCTCCTCTTAGCATGATAAAGAAGATTCAAAGAGAGTGAGATGCCAGCTCCTTTCATTCAGTCAGTAGCTTCAAACATTTCTGGTATATGAATAACATGATGTTTTTCAATGGCAAAAATCAATGAATATTGTAAATGCACAAACAGTAATTTCTCCGCATTGCAAGGTGCAATTCTGAAATTTTTTGCTTTTTCCTGCTCCTCTTAGCATGATAAAGAAGATTCAAAGAGAGTGAGATGCCAGCTCCTTTCATTCAGTCAGTAGCTTCAATCATTTCTGGATGTTTTTCAATGGCAAAAATCAATGAATATTGTAAATGCACAAACTGTAATTTCTCCGCATTGCAAGGTGCAATTCTGAAATTTTTTGCTTTTTCCTGCTCCTCTTAGCATGATAAAGAAGATTCAAAGAGAGTGAGATGCCAGCTCCTTTCATTCAGTCAGTAGCTTCAATCATTTCTGGACGTTTTTCAATGGCAAAAACCAATGAATATTGTAAATGCACAAACAGTAATTTCTCCGCATTGCAAGGTGCAATTCTGAAATTTTTTGCTTTTTCCTGCTCCTCTTAGCATGATAAAGAAGATTCAAAGAGAGTGAGATGCCAGCTCCTTTCATTCAGTCAGTACCTTCAATCATTTCTGGACGTTTTTCAATGGCAAAAATCAATGAATATTGTAAATGCACAAACAGTAATTTCTCCGCATTGCAAGGTGCAATTCTGAAATTTTTTGCTTTTTCCCGCTCCTCTTAGCATGATAAAGAAGATTCAAAGAGAGTGAGGTGCCAGCTCCTTTCATTCAGTCAGTAGCTTCAAACATTTCTGGTATATGAATAACATGTTTTTCAATGGCAAAAATCAATGAATATTGTAAATGCACAAACAGTAATTTCTCCGCATTGCAAGGTGCAATTCTGAAATTTTTTGCTTTTTCCTGCTCCTCTTAGCATGATAAAGAAGATTCAAAGAGAGTGAGATGCCAGCTCCTTTCATTCAGTCAGTAGCTTCAATCATTTCTGGACGTTTTTCAATGGCAAAAATCAATGAATATTGTAAATGCACAAACAGTAATTTCTCCGCATTGCAAGGTGCAATTCTGAAATTTTTTGCTTTTTCCTGCTCCTCTTAGCATGATAAAGAAGATTCAAAGAGAGTGAGATGTCAGCTCCTTTCATTCAGTCAGTAGCTTCAAACATTTCTGGTACATGAATAACATGATGTTTTTCAATGGCAAAAATCAATGAATATTGTAAATGCACAAACAGTAATTTCTCCGCATTGCAAGGTGCAATTCTGAAATTTTTTGCTTTTTCCTGCTCCTCTTAGCATGATAAAGAAGATTCAAAGAGAGTGAGATGCCAGCTCCTTTCATTCAGTCAGTAGCTTCAATCATTTCTGGATGTTTTTCAATGGCAAAAATCAATGAATATTGTAAATGCACAAACAGTAATTTCTCCGCATTGCAAGGTGCAATTCTGAAATTTTTTGCTTTTTCCTGCTCCTCTTAGCATGATAAAGAAGATTCAAGGAGAGTGAGATGCCAGCTCCTTTCGTTCAGTCAGTAGCTTCAATCATTTCTGGACGTTTTTCAATGGCAAAAATCATTGAATATTATAAATGCACAAACAGTAATTTCTCCGCATTGCAAGGTGCAATTCTGAAATTTTTTGCTTTTTCCCGCTCCTCTTAGCATGATAAAGAAGATTCAAAGAGAGTGAGGTGCCAGCTCCTTTCATTCAGTCAGTAGCTTCAAACATTTCTGGTATATGAATAACATGTTTTTCAATGGCAAAAATCAATGAATATTGTAAATGCACAAACAGTAATTTCTCCGCATTGCAAGGTGCAATTCTGAAATTTTTTGCTTTTTCCTGCTCCTCTTAGCATGATAAAGAAGATTCAAAGAGAGTGAGATGCCAGCTCCTTTCATTCAGTCAGTAGCTTCAATCATTTCTGGACGTTTTTCAATGGCAAAAATCAATGAATATTGTAAATGCACAAACAGTAATTTCTCCGCATTGCAAGGTGCAATTCTGAAATTTTTTGCTTTTTCCTGCTCCTCTTAGCATGATAAAGAAGATTCAAAGAGAGTGAGATGTCAGCTCCTTTCATTCAGTCAGTAGCTTCAAACATTTCTGGTATATGAATAACATGATGTTTTTCAATGGCAAAAATCAATGAATATTGTAAATGCACAAACAGTAATTTCTCCGCATTGCAAGGTGCAATTCTGAAATTTTTTGCTTTTTCCTGCTCCTCTTAGCATGATAAAGAAGATTCAAAGAGAGTGAGATGCCAGCTCCTTTCATTCAGTCAGTAGCTTCAATCATTTCTGGATGTTTTTCAATGGCAAAAATCAATGAATATTGTAAATGCACAAACAGTAATTTCTCCGCATTGCAAGGTGCAATTCTGAAATTTTTTGCTTTTTCCTGCTCCTCTTAGCATGATAAAGAAGATTCAAAGAGAGTGAGATGCCAGCTCCTTTCGTTCAGTCAGTAGCTTCAATCATTTCTGGACGTTTTTCAATGGCAAAAATCATTGAATATTATAAATGCACAAACAGTAATTTCTCCGCATTGCAAGGTGCAATTCTGAAATTTTTTACTTTTTCCTGCTCCTCTTAGCATGATAAAGAAGATTCAAAGAGAGTGAGATGCCAGCTCCTTTCATTCAGTCAGTAGCTTCAATCATTTCTGGTATATGAATAACATGATGTTTTTCAATGGCAAAAATCAATGAATATTGTAAATGCACAAACAGTAATTTCTCCGCATTGCAAGGTGCAATTCTGAAATTTTTTGCTTTTTCCTGCTCCTCTTAGCATGATAAAGAAGATTCAAAGAGAGTGAGATGCCAGCTCCTTTCATTCAGTCAGTAGCTTCAAACATTTCTGGTATATGAATAACATGATGTTTTTCAATGGCAAAAATCAATGAATATTGTAAATGCACAAACAGTAATTTCTCCGCATTGCAAGGTGCAAGTCTGAAATTTTTTGCTTTTTCCTGCTCCTCTTAGCATGATAAAGAAGATTCAAAGAGAGTGAGATGCCAGCTACTTTCATTCAGTCAGTAGCTTCAATCATTTCTGGACGTTTTTCAATGGTAAAAATCAATGAATATTGTAAATGCACAAACAGTAATTTCTCCACATTGCAAGGTGCAATTCTGAAATTTTTTGCTTTTTCCTGCTCCTCTTAGCATGATAAAGAAGATTCAAAGAGAGTGAGATGCCAGCTCCTTTCATTCAGTCAGTAGCTTCAAACATTTCTGGTATATGAATAACATGATGTTTTTCAATGGCAAAAATCAATGAATATTGTAAATGCACAAACAGTAATTTCTCCGCATTGCAAGGTGCAATTCTGAAATTTTTTGCTTTTTCCTGCTCCTCTTAGCATGATAAAGAAGATTCAAAGAGAGTGAGATGCCAGCTCCTTTCATTCAGTCAGTAGCTTCAAACATTTCTGGTATATGAATAACATGATGTTTTTCAATGGCAAAAATCAATGAATATTGTAAATGCACAAACAGTAATTTCTCCGCATTGCAAGGTGCAAGTCTGAAATTTTTTGCTTTTTCCTGCTCCTCTTAGCATGATAAAGAAGATTCAAAGAGAGTGAGATGCCAGCTACTTTCATTCAGTCAGTAGCTTCAATCATTTCTGGACGTTTTTCAATGGTAAAAATCAATGAATATTGTAAATGCACAAACAGTAATTTCTCCACATTGCAAGGTGCAATTCTGAAATTTTTTGCTTTTTCCTGCTCCTCTTAGCATGATAAAGAAGATTCAAAGAGAGTGAGATGCCAGCTCCTTTCATTCAGTCAGTAGCTTCAATAATTTCTGGATGTTTTTCAATGGCAAAAATCAATGAATATTGTAAATGCACAAACTGTAATTTCTCCGCATTGCAAGGTGCAATTCTGAAATTTTTTGCTTTTTCCTGCTCCTCTTAGCATGATAAAGAAGATTCAAAGAGAGTGAGATGCCAGCTCCTTTCATTCAGTCAGTAGCTTCAATCATTTCTGGACATTTTTCAATGGCAAAAACCAATGAATATTGTAAATGCACAAACAGTAATTTCTCCGCATTGCAAGGTGCAATTCTGAAATTTTTTGCTTTTTCCTGCTCCTCTTAGCATGATAAAGAAGATTCAAAGAGAGTGAGATGCCAGCTCCTTTCATTCAGTCAGTACCTTCAATCATTTCTGGACGTTTTTCAATGGCAAAAATCAATGAATATTGTAAATGCACAAACAGTAATTTCTCCGCATTGCAAGGTGCAATTCTGAAATTTTTTGCTTTTTCCTGCTCCTCTTAGCATGATAAAGAAGATTCAAAGAGAGTGAGATGCCAGCTCCTTTCATTCAGTCAGTAGCTTCAAACATTTCTGGTATATGAATAACATGATGTTTTTCAATGGCAAAAATCAATGAATATTGTAAATGCACAAACAGTAATTTCTCCGCATTGCAAGGTGCAATTCTGAAATTTTTTGCTTTTTCCTGCTCCTCTTAGCATGATAAAGAAGATTCAAAGAGAGTGAGATGCCAGCTCTTTTCATTCAGTCAGTAGCTTCAATCATTTCTGGATGTTTTTCAATGGCAAAAATCAATGAATATTGTAAATGCACAAACAGTAATTTCTCCGCATTGCAAGGTGCAATTCTGAAATTTTTTGCTTTTTCCTGCTCCTCTTAGCATGATAAAGAAGATTCAAAGAGATTGTGATGTCAGCTCCTTTCATTCAGTCAGTAGCTTCAAACATTTCTGGTATATGAATAACATGATGTTTTTCAATGGCAAAAATCAATGAATATTGTAAATGCACAAACAGTAATTTCTCCGCATTGCAAGGTGCAATTCTGAAATTTTTTGCTTTTTCCTGCTCCTCTTAGCATGATAAAGAAGATTCAAAGAGAGTGAGATGCCAGCTCCTTTCATTCAGTCAGTAGCTTCAATCATTTCTGGATGTTTTTCAATGGCAAAAATCAATGAATATTGTAAATGCACAAACTGTAATTTCTCCGCATTGCAAGGTGCAATTCTGAAATTTTTTGCTTTTTCCTGCTCCTCTTAGCATGATAAAGAAGATTCAAAGAGAGTGAGATGCCAGCTCCTTTCATTCAGTCAGTAGCTTCAATCATTTCTGGACGTTTTTCAATGGCAAAAACCAATGAATATTGTAAATGCACAAACAGTAATTTCTCCGCATTGCAAGGTGCAATTCTGAAATTTTTTGCTTTTTCCTGCTCCTCTTAGCATGATAAAGAAGATTCAAAGAGAGTGAGATGCCAGCTCCTTTCATTCAGTCAGTACCTTCAATCATTTCTGGACGTTTTTCAATGGCAAAAATCAATGAGTATTGTAAATGCACAAACAGTAATTTCTCCGCATTGCAAGGTGCAATTCTGAAATTTTTTGCTTTTTCCCGCTCCTCTGAGCATGATAAAGAAGATTCAAAGAGAGTGAGGTGCCAGCTCCTTTCATTCAGTCAGTAGCTTCAAACATTTCTGGTATATGAATAACATGTTTTTCAATGGCAAAAATCAATGAATATTGTAAATGCACAAACAGTAATTTCTCCGCATTGCAAGGTGCAATTCTGAAATTTTTTGCTTTTTCCTGCTCCTCTTAGCATGATAAAGAAGATTCAAAGAGAGTGAGATGCCAGCTCCTTTCATTCAGTCAGTAGCTTCAATCATTTCTGGACGTTTTTCAATGGCAAAAATCAATGAATATTGTAAATGCACAAACAGTAATTTCTCCGCATTGCAAGGTGCAATTCTGAAATTTTTTGCTTTTTCCTGCTCCTCTTAGCATGATAAAGAAGATTCAAAGAGAGTGAGATGCCAGCTCCTTTCATTCAGTCAGTAGCTTCAATCATTTCTGGATGTTTTTCAATGGCAAAAATCAATGAATATTGTAAATGCACAAACAGTAATTTCTCCGCATTGCAAGGTGCAATTCTGAAATTTTTTGCTTTTTCCTGCTCCTCTTAGCATGATAAAGAAGATTCAAGGAGAGTGAGATGCCAGCTCCTTTCGTTCAGTCAGTAGCTTCAATCATTTCTGGACGTTTTTCAATGGCAAAAATCATTGAATATTATAAATGCACAAACAGTAATTTCTCCGCATTGCAAGGTGCAATTCTGAAATTTTTTGCTTTTTCCCGCTCCTCTTAGCATGATAAAGAAGATTCAAAGAGAGTGAGGTGCCAGCTCCTTTCATTCAGTCAGCAGCTTCAAACATTTCTGGTATATGAATAACATGTTTTTCAATGGCAAAAATCAATGAATATTGTAAATGCACAAACAGTAATTTCTCCGCATTGCAAGGTGCAATTCTGAAATTTTTTGCTTTTTCCTGCTCCTCTTAGCATGATAAAGAAGATTCAAAGAGAGTGAGATGCCAGCTCCTTTCATTCAGTCAGTAGCTTCAATCATTTCTGGACGTTTTTCAATGGCAAAAATCAATGAATATTGTAAATGCACAAACAGTAATTTCTCCGCATTGCAAGGTGCAATTCTGAAATTTTTTGCTTTTTCCTGCTCCTCTTAGCATGATAAAGAAGATTCAAAGAGAGTGAGATGTCAGCTCCTTTCATTCAGTCAGTAGCTTCAAACATTTCTGGTATATGAATAACATGATGTTTTTCAATGGCAAAAATCAATGAATATTGTAAATTCACAAACAGTAATTTCTCCGCATTGCAAGGTGCAATTCTGAAATTTTTTGCTTTTTCCTGCTCCTCTTAGCATGATAAAGAAGATTCAAATAGAGTGAGATGCCAGCTCCTTTCATTCAGTCAGTAGCTTCAATCATTTCTGGATGTTTTTCAATGGCAAAAATCAATGAATATTGTAAATGCACAAACAGTAATTTCTCCGCATTGCAAGGTGCAATTCTGAAATTTTTTGCTTTTTCCTGCTCCTCTTAGCATGATAAAGAAGATTCAAAGAGAGTGAGATGCCAGCTCCTTTCGTTCAGTCAGTAGCTTCAATCATTTCTGGACGTTTTTCAATGGCAAAAATCATTGAATATTATAAATGCACAAACAGTAATTTCTCCGCATTGCAAGGTGCAATTCTGAAATTTTTTACTTTTTCCTGCTCCTCTTAGCATGATAAAGAAGATTCAAAGAGAGTGAGATGCCAGCTCCTTTCATTCAGTCAGTAGCTTCAAACATTTCTGGTATATGAATAACATGATGTTTTTCAATGGCAAAAATCAATGAATATTGTAAATGCACAAACAGTAATTTCTCCGCATTGCAAGGTGCAATTCTGAAATTTTTTGCTTTTTCCTGCTCCTCTTAGCATGATAAAGAAGATTCAAAGAGAGTGAGATGCCAGCTCCTTTCATTCAGTCAGTAGCTTCAAACATTTCTGGTATATGAATAACATGATGTTTTTCAATGGCAAAAATCAATGAATATTGTAAATGCACAAACAGTAATTTCTCCGCATTGCAAGGTGCAAGTCTGAAATTTTTTGCTTTTTCCTGCTCCTCTTAGCATGATAAAGAAGATTCAAAGAGAGTGAGATGCCAGCTACTTTCATTCAGTCAGTAGCTTCAATCATTTCTGGACGTTTTTCAATGGTAAAAATCAATGAATATTGTAAATGCACAAACAGTAATTTCTCCACATTGCAAGGTGCAATTCTGAAATTTTTTGCTTTTTCCTGCTCCTCTTAGCATGATAAAGAAGATTCAAAGAGAGTGAGATGCCAGCTCCTTTCATTCAGTCAGTAGCTTCAATAATTTCTGGATGTTTTTCAATGGCAAAAATCAATGAATATTGTAAATGCACAAACTGTAATTTCTCCGCATTGCAAGGTGCAATTCTGAAATTTTTTGCTTTTTCCTGCTCCTCTTAGCATGATAAAGAAGATTCAAAGAGAGTGAGATGCCAGCTCCTTTCATTCAGTCAGTAGCTTCAATCATTTCTGGACATTTTTCAATGGCAAAAACCAATGAATATTGTAAATGCACAAACAGTAATTTCTCCGCATTGCAAGGTGCAATTCTGAAATTTTTTGCTTTTTCCTGCTCCTCTTAGCATGATAAAGAAGATTCAAAGAGAGTGAGATGCCAGCTCCTTTCATTCAGTCAGTACCTTCAATCATTTCTGGACGTTTTTCAATGGCAAAAATCAATGAATATTGTAAATGCACAAACAGTAATTTCTCCGCATTGCAAGGTGCAATTCTGAAATTTTTTGCTTTTTCCTGCTCCTCTTAGCATGATAAAGAAGATTCAAAGAGAGTGAGATGCCAGCTCCTTTCATTCAGTCAGTAGCTTCAAACATTTCTGGTATATGAATAACATGATGTTTTTCAATGGCAAAAATCAATGAATATTGTAAATGCACAAACAGTAATTTCTCCGCATTGCAAGGTGCAATTCTGAAATTTTTTGCTTTTTCCTGCTCCTCTTAGCATGATAAAGAAGATTCAAAGAGAGTGAGATGCCAGCTCTTTTCATTCAGTCAGTAGCTTCAATCATTTCTGGATGTTTTTCAATGGCAAAAATCAATGAATATTGTAAATGCACAAACAGTAATTTCTCCGCATTGCAAGGTGCAATTCTGAAATTTTTTGCTTTTTCCTGCTCCTCTTAGCATGATAAAGAAGATTCAAAGAGAGT
Organism: Phyllobates terribilis; assembly: GCF_046119375.1. Classification (NCBI taxonomy): domain Eukaryota; kingdom Metazoa; phylum Chordata; class Amphibia; order Anura; family Dendrobatidae; genus Phyllobates; species Phyllobates terribilis. Next base: position 32,261 of record NW_027366636.1, on the reverse strand, counting down.
GTGATGTCAGCTCCTTTCATTCAGTCAGTAGCTTCAAACATTTCTGGTATATGAATAACATGATGTTTTTCAATGGCAAAAATCAATGAATATTGTAAATGCACAAACAGTAATTTCTCCGCATTGCAAGGTGCAATTCTGAAATTTTTTGCTTTTTCCTGCTCCTCTTAGCATGATAAAGAAGATTCAAAGAGAGTGAGATGCCAGCTCCTTTCATTCAGTCAGTAGCTTCAATCATTTCTGGATGTTTTTCAATGGCAAAAATCAATGAATATTGTAAATGCACAAACAGTAATTTCTCCGCATTGCAAGGTGCAATTCTGAAATTTTTTGCTTTTTCCTGCTCCTCTTAGCATGATAAAGAAGATTCAAAGAGAGTGAGATGCCAGCTCCTTTCATTCAGTCAGTAGCTTCAAACATTTCTGGTATATGAATAACATGATGTTTTTCAATGGCAAAAATCAATGAATATTGTAAATGCACAAACAGTAATTTCTCCGCATTGCAAGGTGCAATTCTGAAATTTTTTGCTTTTTCCTGCTCCTCTTAGCATGATAAAGAAGATTCAAAGAGAGTGAGATGCCAGCTCCTTTCATTCAGTCAGTAGCTTCAATCATTTCTGGACGTTTTTCAATGGCAAAAATCAATGAATATTGTAAATGCACAAACAGTAATTTCTCCGCATTGCAAGGTGCAATTCTGAAATTTTTTGCTTTTTCCTGCTCCTCTTAGCATGATAAAGAAGATTCAAAGAGAGTGAGATGTCAGCTCCTTTCATTCAGTCAGTAGCTTCAAACATTTCTGGTATATGAATAACATGATGTTTTTCAATGGCAAAAATCAATGAATATTGTAAATGCACAAACAGTAATTTCTCCGCATTGCAAGGTGCAATTCTGAAATTTTTTGCTTTTTCCTGCTCCTCTTAGCATGATAAAGAAGATTCAAAGAGAGTGAGATGTCAGCTCCTTTCATTCAGTCAGTAGCTTCAAACATTTCTGGTATATGAATAACATGATGTTTTTCAATGGCAAAAATCAATGAATATTGTAAATGCACAAACAGTAATTTCTCCGCATTGCAAGGTGCAATTCTGAAATTTTTTGCTTTTTCCTGCTCCTCTTAGCATGATAAAGAAGATTCAAAGAGAGTGAGATGCCAGCTCCTTTCGTTCAGTCAGTAGCTTCAATCATTTCTGGACGTTTTTCAATGGCAAAAATCATTGAATATTATAAATGCACAAACAGTAATTTCTCCGCATTGCAAGGTGCAATTCTGAAATTTTTTGCTTTTTCCCGCTCCTCTTAGCATGATAAAGAAGATTCAAAGAGAGTGAGGTGCCAGCTCCTTTCATTCAGTCAGTAGCTTCAAACATTTCTGGTATATGAATAACATGTTTTTCAATGGCAAAAATCAATGAATATTGTAAATGCACAAACAGTAATTTCTCCGCATTGCAAGGTGCAATTCTGAAATTTTTTGCTTTTTCCTGCTCCTCTTAGCATGATAAAGAAGATTCAAAGAGAGTGAGATGCCAGCTCCTTTCATTCAGTCAGTAGCTTCAATCATTTCTGGACGTTTTTCAATGGCAAAAATCAATGAATATTGTAAATGCACAAACAGTAATTTCTCCGCATTGCAAGGTGCAATTCTGAAATTTTTTGCTTTTTCCTGCTCCTCTTAGCATGATAAAGAAGATTCAAAGAGAGTGAGATGTCAGCTCCTTTCATTCAGTCAGTAGCTTCAAACATTTCTGGTATATGAATAACGATGTTTTTCAATGGCAAAAATCAATGAATATTGTAAATGCACAAACAGTAATTTCTCCGCATTGCAAGGTGCAATTCTGAAATTTTTTGCTTTTTCCTGCTCCTCTTAGCATGATAAAGAAGATTCAAAGAGAGTGAGATGCCAGCTCCTTTCATTCAGTCAGTAGCTTCAATCATTTCTGGATGTTTTTCAATGGCAAAAATCAATGAATATTGTAAATGCACAAACAGTAATTTCTCCGCATTGCAAGGTGCAATTCTGAAATTTTTTGCTTTTTCCTGCTCCTCTTAGCATGATAAAGAAGATTCAAAGAGAGTGAGATGCCAGCTCCTTTCGTTCAGTCAGTAGCTTCAATCATTTCTGGACGTTTTTCAATGGCAAAAATCATTGAATATTATAAATGCACAAACAGTAATTTCTCCGCATTGCAAGGTGCAATTCTGAAATTTTTTACTTTTTCCTGCTCCTCTTAGCATGATAAAGAAGATTCAAAGAGAGTGAGATGCCAGCTCCTTTCATTCAGTCAGTAGCTTCAAACATTTCTGGTATATGAATAACATGATGTTTTTCAATGGCAAAAATCAATGAATATTGTAAATGCACAAACAGTAATTTCTCCGCATTGCAAGGTGCAAGTCTGAAATTTTTTGCTTTTTCCTGCTCCTCTTAGCATGATAAAGAAGATTCAAAGAGAGTGAGATGCCAGCTACTTTCATTCAGTCAGTAGCTTCAATCATTTCTGGACGTTTTTCAATGGTAAAAATCAATGAATATTGTAAATGCACAAACAGTAATTTCTCCGCATTGCAAGGTGCAATTCTGAAATTTTTTGCTTTTTCCTGCTCCTCTTAGCATGATAAAGAAGATTCAAAGAGAGTGAGATGTCAGCTCCTTTCATTCAGTCAGTAGCTTCAAACATTTCTGGTATATGAATAACATGATGTTTTTCAATGGCAAAAATCAATGAATATTGTAAATGCACAAACAGTAATTTCTCCGCATTGCAAGGTGCAATTCTGAAATTTTTTGCTTTTTCCTGCTCCTCTTAGCATGATAAAGAAGATTCAAAGAGAGTGAGATGCCAGCTCCTTTCGTTCAGTCAGTAGCTTCAATCATTTCTGGACGTTTTTCAATGGCAAAAATCATTGAATATTATAAATGCACAAACAGTAATTTCTCCGCATTGCAAGGTGCAATTCTGAAATTTTTTGCTTTTTCCCGCTCCTCTTAGCATGATAAAGAAGATTCAATGAGAGTGAGGTGCCAGCTCCTTTCATTCAGTCAGTAGCTTCAATCATTTCTGGACGTTTTTCAATGGCAAAAATCATTGAATATTATAAATGCACAAACAGTAATTTCTCCGCATTGCAAGGTGCAATTCTGAAATTTTTTACTTTTTCCTGCTCCTCTTAGCATGATAAAGAAGATTCAAAGAGAGTGAGATGCCAGCTCCTTTCATTCAGTCAGTAGCTTCAAACATTTCTGGTATATGAATAACATGATGTTTTTCAATGGCAAAAATCAATGAATATTGTAAATGCACAAACAGTAATTTCTCCGCATTGCAAGGTGCAAGTCTGAAATTTTTTGCTTTTTCCTGCTCCTCTTAGCATGATAAAGAAGATTCAAAGAGAGTGAGATGCCAGCTACTTTCATTCAGTCAGTAGCTTCAATCATTTCTGGACGTTTTTCAATGGTAAAAATCAATGAATATTGTAAATGCACAAACAGTAATTTCTCCGCATTGCAAGGTGCAATTCTGAAATTTTTTGCTTTTTCCTGCTCCTCTTAGCATGATAAAGAAGATTCAAAGAGAGTGAGATGTCAGCTCCTTTCATTCAGTCAGTAGCTTCAAACATTTCTGGTATATGAATAACATGATGTTTTTCAATGGCAAAAATCAATGAATATTGTAAATGCACAAACAGTAATTTCTCCGCATTGCAAGGTGCAATTCTGAAATTTTTTGCTTTTTCCTGCTCCTCTTAGCATGATAAAGAAGATTCAAAGAGAGTGAGATGCCAGCTCCTTTCGTTCAGTCAGTAGCTTCAATCATTTCTGGACGTTTTTCAATGGCAAAAATCATTGAATATTATAAATGCACAAACAGTAATTTCTCCGCATTGCAAGGTGCAATTCTGAAATTTTTTGCTTTTTCCCGCTCCTCTTAGCATGATAAAGAAGATTCAATGAGAGTGAGGTGCCAGCTCCTTTCATTCAGTCAGTAGCTTCAAACATTTCTGGTATATGAATAACATGTTTTTCAATGGCAAAAATCAATGAATATTGTAAATGCACAAACAGTAATTTCTCCGCATTGCAAGGTGCAATTCTGAAATTTTTTGCTTTTTCCTGCTCCTCTTAGCATGATAAAGAAGATTCAAAGAGAGTGAGATGCCAGCTCCTTTCATTCAGTCAGTAGCTTCAATCATTTCTGGACGTTTTTCAATGGCAAAAATCAATGAATATTGTAAATGCACAAACAGTAATTTCTCCGCATTGCAAGGTGCAATTCTGAAATTTTTTGCTTTTTCCTGCTCCTCTTAGCATGATAAAGAAGATTCAAAGAGAGTGAGATGTCAGCTCCTTTCATTCAGTCAGTAGCTTCAAACATTTCTGGTATATGAATAACATGATGTTTTTCAATGGCAAAAATCAATGAATATTGTAAATGCACAAACAGTAATTTCTCCGCATTGCAAGGTGCAAGTCTGAAATTTTTTGCTTTTTCCTGCTCCTCTTAGCATGATAAAGAAGATTCAAAGAGAGTGAGATGCCAGCTACTTTCATTCAGTCAGTAGCTTCAATCATTTCTGGACGTTTTTCAATGGTAAAAATCAATGAATATTGTAAATGCACAAACAGTAATTTCTCCACATTGCAAGGTGCAATTCTGAAATTGTTTGCTTTTTCCTGCTCCTCTTAGCATGATAAAGAAGATTCAAAGAGAGTGAGATGCCAGCTCCTTTCATTCAGTCAGTAGCTTCAAACATTTCTGGTATATGAATAACATGATGTTTTTCAATGGCAAAAATCAATGAATATTGTAAATGCACAAACAGTAATTTCTCCGCATTGCAAGGTGCAATTCTGAAATTTTTTGCTTTTTCCTGCTCCTCTTAGCATGATAAAGAAGATTCAAAGAGAGTGAGATGCCAGCTCCTTTCATTCAGTCAGTAGCTTCAAACATTTCTGGTATATGAATAACATGATGTTTTTCAATGGCAAAAATCAATGAATATTGTAAATGCACAAACAGTAATTTCTCCGCATTGCAAGGTGCAAGTCTGAAATTTTTTGCTTTTTCCTGCTCCTCTTAGCATGATAAAGAAGATTCAAAGAGAGTGAGATGCCAGCTACTTTCATTCAGTCAGTAGCTTCAATCATTTCTGGACGTTTTTCAATCGTAAAAATCAATGAATATTGTAAATGCACAAACAGTAATTTCTCCACATTGCAAGGTGCAATTCTGAAATTTTTTGCTTTTTCCTGCTCCTCTTAGCATGATAAAGAAGATTCAAAGAGAGTGAGATGCCAGCTCCTTTCATTCAGTCAGTAGCTTCAAACATTTCTGGTATATGAATAACATGATGTTTTTCAATGGCAAAAATCAATGAATATTGTAAATGCACAAACAGTAATTTCTCCGCATTGCAAGGTGCAATTCTGAAATTTTTTGCTTTTTCCTGCTCCTCTTAGCATGATAAAGAAGATTCAAAGAGAGTGAGATGCCAGCTCTTTTCATTCAGTCAGTAGCTTCAATCATTTCTGGATGTTTTTCAATGGCAAAAATCAATGAATATTGTAAATGCACAAACAGTAATTTCTCCGCATTGCAAGGTGCAATTCTGAAATCTTTTGCTTTTTCCTGCTCCTCTTAGCATGATAAAGAAGATTCAAAGAGAGTGTGATGTCAGCTCCTTTCATTCAGTCAGTAGCTTCAAACATTTCTGGTATATGAATAACATGATGTTTTTCAATGGCAAAAATCAATGAATATTGTAAATGCACAAACAGTAATTTCTCCGCATTGCAAGGTGCAATTCTGAAATTTTTTGCTTTTTCCTGCTCCTCTTAGCATGATAAAGAAGATTCAAAGAGAGTGAGATGCCAGCTCCTTTCATTCAGTCAGTAGCTTCAATCATTTCTGGATGTTTTTCAATGGCAAAAATCAATGAATATTGTAAATGTACAAACAGTAATTTCTCCGCATTGCAAGGTGCAATTCTGAAATTTTTTGCTTTTTCCTGCTCCTCTTAGCATGATAAAGAAGATTCAAAGAGAGTGAGATGCCAGCTCCTTTCATTCAGTCAGTAGCTTCAAACATTTCTGGTATATGAATAACATGATGTTTTTCAATGGCAAAAATCAATGAATATTGTAAATGCACAAACAGTAATTTCTCCGCATTGCAAGGTGCAAGTCTGAAATTTTTTGCTTTTTCCTGCTCCTCTTAGCATGATAAAGAAGATTCAAAGAGAGTGAGATGCCAGCTACTTTCATTCAGTCAGTAGCTTCAATCATTTCTGGACGTTTTTCAATGGTAAAAATCAATGAATATTGTAAATGCACAAACAGTAATTTCTCCACATTGCAAGGTGCAATTCTGAAATTTTTTGCTTTTTCCTGCTCCTCTTAGCATGATAAAGAAGATTCAAAGAGAGTGAGATGCCAGCTCCTTTCATTCAGTCAGTAGCTTCAAACATTTCTGGTATATGAATAACATGATGTTTTTCAATGGCAAAAATCAATGAATATTGTAAATGCACAAACAGTAATTTCTCCGCATTGCAAGGTGCAATTCTGAAATTTTTTGCTTTTTCCTGCTCCTCTTAGCATGATAAAGAAGATTCAAAGAGAGTGAGATGCCAGCTCCTTTCATTCAGTCAGTAGCTTCAATCATTTCTGGATGTTTTTCAATGGCAAGAATCAATGAATATTGTAAATGCACAAACTGTAATTTCTCCGCATTGCAAGGTGCAATTCTGAAATTTTTTGCTTTTTCCTGCTCCTCTTAGCATGATAAAGAAGATTCAAAGAGAGTGAGATGCCAGCTCCTTTCATTCAGTCAGTAGCTTCAATCATTTCTGGACGTTTTTCAGTGGCAAAAATCAATGAATATTGTAAATGCACAAACAGTAATTTCTCCGCATTGCAAGGTGCAATTCTGAAATTTTTTGCTTTTTCCTGCTCCTCTTAGCATGATAAAGAAGATTCAAAGAGAGTGAGATGCCAGCTCCTTTCATTCAGTCAGTACCTTCAATCATTTCTGGACGTTTTTCAATGGCAAAAATCAATGAATATTGTAAATGCACAAACAGTAATTTCTCCGCATTGCAAGGTGCAATTCTGAAATTTTTTGCTTTTTCCCGCTCCTCTTAGCATGATAAAGAAGATTCAAAGAGAGTGAGGTGCCAGCTCCTTTCATTCAGTCAGTAGCTTCAAACATTTCTGGTATATGAATAACATGTTTTTCAATGGCAAAAATCAATGAATATTGTAAATGCACAAACAGTAATTTCTCTGCATTGCAAGGTGCAATTCTGAAATTTTTTGATTTTTCCTGCTCCTCTTAGCATGATAAAGAAGATTCAAAGAGAGTGAGATGCCAGCTCCTTTCATTCAGTCAGTAGCTTCAATCATTTCTGGACATTTTTCAATGGCAAAAATTAATGAAGATTGTAAATGCACAAACAGTAATTTCTCCGCATTGCAAGGTGCAATTCTGAAATTTTTTGCTTTTTCCTGCTCCTCTTAGCATGATAAAGAAGATTCAAAGAGAGTGAGATGCCAGCTCCTTTCATTCAGTCAGTAGCTTCAATCATTTCTGGACGTTTTTCAATGGCAAAAATCAATGAATATTGTAAATGCACAAACAGTAATTTCTCCGCATTGCAAGGTGCAATTCTGAAATTTTTTGCTTTTTCCTGCTCCTCTTAGCATGATAAAGAAGATTCAAAGAGAGTGAGATGCCAGCTCCTTTCATTCAGTCAGTAGCTTCAAACATTTCTGGTATATGAATAACATGATGTTTTTCAATGGCAAAAATCAATGAATATTGTAAATGCACAAACAGTAATTTCTCCGCATTGCAAGGTGCAAGTCTGAAATTTTTTGCTTTTTCCTGCTCCTCTTAGCATGATAAAGAAGATTCAAAGAGAGTGAGATGCCAGTTACTTTCATTCAGTCAGTAGCTTCAATCATTTCTGGACGTTTTTCAATGGTAAAAATCAATGAATATTGTAAATGCACAAACAGTAATTTCTCCACATTGCAAGGTGCAATTCTGAAATTTTTTGCTTTTTCCTGCTCCTCTTAGCATGATAAAGAAGATTGAAAGAGAGTGAGATGCCAGCTCCTTTCATTCAGTCATTAGCTTCAAACATTTCTGGTATATGAATAACATGATGTTTTTCAATGGCAAAAATCAATGAATATTGTAAATGCACAAACAGTAATTTCTCCGCATTGCAAGGTGCAATTCTGAAATTTTTTGCTTTTTCCTGCTCCTCTTAGCATGATAAAGAAGATTCAAAGAGAGTGAGATGCCAGCTCCTTTCATTCAGTCAGTAGCTTCAAACATTTCTGGTATATGAATAACATGATGTTTTTCAATGGCAAAAATCAATGAATATTGTAAATGCACAAACAGTAATTTCTCCGCATTGCAAGGTGCAATTCTACCAGAAATGTTTGAAGCTACTGACTGAATGAAAGGAGCTGGCATCTCACTCTCTTTGAATCTTCTTTATCATGCTAGGATTAACAGGAAAAAGCAAAAAATTTCAGAATTGCACCTTGCAATGTGGAGATATTACTGTTTGTGCATTTACAATATTCATTGATTTTTGCCATTGAAAAACATGTTTTTCATATACCAGAAATGTTTGAAGCTACTGACTGAATGAAAGGAGCTGGCATCTCACTCTCTTTGAATCTTCTTTATCATGCTAGGATTAACAGGAAAAAGCTAAAAATTTCAGAATTGCACCGTGCAATGTGGAGATATTACTGTTTGTGCATTTACAATATTCATTGATTTTTGCCATTGAAAAACATGTTTTTCATATACCAGAAATGTTTGAAGCTACTGACTGAATGAAAGGAGCTGGCATCTCACTCTCTTTGAATCTTCTTTATCATGCTAGGATTAGCAGGAAAAAGCAAAAAATTTCAGAATTGCACCTTGCAATGTGGAGATATTACTGTTTGTGCATTTACAATATTCATTGATTTTTGCCATTGAAAAACATGTTTTTCATATACCAGAAATGTTTGAAGCTACTGACTGAATGAAAGGAGCTGGCATCTCACTCTCTTTGAATCTTCTTTATCATGCTAGGATTAACAGGAAAAAGCTTAAAATTTCAGAATTGCACCGTGCAATGTGGAGATATTACTGTTTGTGCATTTACAATATTCATTGATTTTTGCCATTGAAAAACATGTTTTTCATATACCAGAAATGTTTGAAGCTACTGACTGAATGAAAGGAGCTGGCATCTCACTCTCTTTGAATCTTCTTTATCATGCTAGGATTAGCAGGAAAAAGCAAAAAATTTCAGAATTGCACCTTGCAATGTGGAGATATTACTGTTTGTGCATTTACAATATTCATTGATTTTTGCCATTGAAAAACATGTTTTTCATATACCAGAAATGTTTGAAGCTACTGACTGAATGAAAGGAGCTGGCATCTCACTCTCTTTGAATCTTCTTTATCATGCTAGGATTAACAGGAAAAAGCTAAAAATTTCAGAATTGCACCGTGCAATGTGGAGATATTACTGTTTGTGCATTTACAATATTCATTGATTTTTGCCATTGAAAAACATGTTTTTCATATACCAGAAATGTTTGAAGCTACTGACTGAATGAAAGGAGCTGGCATCTCACTCTCTTTGAATCTTCTTTATCATGCTAGGATTAGCAGGAAAAAGCAAAAAATTTCCGAATTGCACCTTGCAATGTGGAGATATTACTGTTTGTGCATTTACAATATTCATTGATTTTTGCCATTGAAAAACATGTTTTTCATATACCAGAAATGTTTGAAGCTACTGACTGAATGAAAGGAGCTGGCATCTCACTCTCTTTGAATCTTCTTTATCATGCTAGGATTAGCAGGATAAAGCAAAAAATTTCAGAATTGCACCTTGCAATGTGGAGATATTACTGTTTGTGCATTTACAATATTCATTGATTTTTGCCATTGAAAAACATGTTTTTCATATACCAGAAATGTTTGAAGCTACTGACTGAATGAAAGGAGCTGGCATCTCACTCTCTTTGAATCTTCTTTATCATGCTAGGATTAACAGGAAAAAGCAAAAAATTTCAGAATTGCACCTTGCAATGTGAAGATATTACTGTTTGTGCATTTACAATATTCATTGATTTTTGCCATTGAAAAACGTCCAGAAATGTTTGAAGCTACTGACTGAATGAAAGGAGCTGGCATCTCACTCTCTTTGAATCTTCTTTATCATGCTAGGATTAGCAGGAAAAAGCAAAAAATTTCAGAATTGCACCGTGCAATGTGGAGATATTACTGTTTGTGCATTTACAATATTCATTGATTTTTGCCATTGAAAAACATGTTTTTCATATACCAGAAATGTTTGAAGCTACTGACTGATTGAAAGGAGCTGGCATCTCACTCTCTTTGAATCTTCTTTATCATGCTAGGATTAGCAGGAAAAAGCAAAAAATTTCAGAATTGCACCTTGCAATGTGGAGATATTACTGTTTGTGCATTTACAATATTCATTGATTTTTGCCATTGAAAAACATGTTTTTCATATACCAGAAATGTTTGAAGCTACTGACTGAATGAAAGGAGCTGGCATCTCACTCTCTTTGAATCTTCTTTATCATGCTAGGATTAACAGGAAAAAGCAAAAAATTTCAGAATTGCACCTTGCAATGTGGAGATATTACTGTTTGTGCATTTACAATATTCATTGATTTTTGCCATTGAAAAACATGTTTTTCATATACCAGAAATGTTTGAAGCTACTGACTGAATGAAAGGAGCTGGCATATCACTCTCTTTGAATCTTCTTTATCATGCTAGGATTAACAGGAAAAAGCAAAAAATTTCAGAATTGCACCTTGCAATGTGGAGATATTACTGTTTGTGCATTTACAATATTCATTGATTTTTGCCATTGAAAAACGTCCAGAAATGTTTGAAGCTACTGACTGAATGAAAGGAGCTGGCATCTCACTCTCTTTGAATCTTCTTTATCATGCTAGGATTAACAGGAAAAAGCTAAAAATTTCAGAATTGCACCGTGCAATGTGGAGATATTACTGTTTGTGCATTTACAATATTCATTGATTTTTGCCATTGAAAAACATGTTTTTCATATACCAGAAATGTTTGAAGCTACTGACTGAATGCAAGGAGCTGGCATCTCACTCTCTTTGAATCTTCTTTATCATGCTAGGATTAGCAGGAAAAAGCAAAAAATTTCAGAATTGCACCTTGCAATGTGGAGATATTACTGTTTGTGCATTTACAATATTCATTGATTTTTGCCATTGAAAAACATGTTTTTCATATACCAGAAATGTTTGAAGCTACTGACTGAATGAAAGGAGCTGGCATCTCACTCTCTTTGAATCTTCTTTATCATGCTAGGATTAACAGGAAAAAGCTAAAAATTTCAGAATTGCACCGTGCAATGTGGAGATATTACTGTTTGTGCATTTACAATATTCATTGATTTTTGCCATTGAAAAACATGTTTTTCATATACCAGAAATGTTTGAAGCTACTGACTGAATGAAAGGAGCTGGCATCTCACTCTCTTTGAATCTTCTTTATCATGCTAGGATTAACAGGAAAAAGCTAAAAATTTCAGAATTGCACCGTGCAATGTGGAGATATTACTGTTTGTGCATTTACAATATTCATTGATTTTTGCCATTGAAAAACATGTTTTTCATATACCAGAAATGTTTGAAGCTACTGACTGAATGAAAGGAGCTGGCATCTCACTCTCTTTGAATCTTCTTTATCATGCTAGGATTAGCAGGAAAAAGCAAAAAATTTCAGAATTGCACCTTGCAATGTGGAGATATTACTGTTTGTGCATTTACAATATTCATTGATTTTTGCCATTGAAAAACGTCCAGAAATGTTTGAAGCTACTGACTGAATGAAAGGAGCTGGCATCTCACTCTCTTTGAATCTTCTTTATCATGCTAGGATTAGCAGGAAAAAGCAAAAAATTTCAGAATTGCACCTTGCAATGTGGAGATATTACTGTTTGTGCATTTACAATATTCATTGATTTTTGCCATTGAAAAACATGTTTTTCATATACCAGAAATGTTTGAAGCTACTGACTGAATGAAAGGAGCTGGCATCTCACTCTGAATCTTCTTTATCATGCTAGGATTAGCAGGAAAAAGCAAACAATTTCAGAATTGCACCTTGCAATGTGGAGATATTACTGTTTGTGCATTTACAATATTCATTGATTTTTGCCATTGAAAAACATGTTTTTCATATACCAGAAATGTTTGAAGCTACTGACTGAATGAAAGGAGCTGGCATCTCACTCTCTTTGAATCTTCTTTATCATGCTAGGATTAACAGGAAAAAGCTAAAAATTTCAGAATTGCACCGTGCAATGTGGAGATATTACTGTTTGTGCATTTACAATATTCATTGATTTTTGCCATTGAAAAACATGTTTTTCATATACCAGAAATGTTTGAAGCTACTGACTGAATGAAAGGAGCTGGCATCTCACTCTCTTTGAATCTTCTTTATCATGCTAGGATTAGCAGGATAAAGCAAAAAATTTCAGAATTGCACCTTGCAATGTGGAGATATTACTGTTTGTGCATTTACAATATTCATTGATTTTTGCCATTGAAAAACATGTTTTTCATATACCAGAAATGTTTGAAGCTACTGACTGAATGAAAGGAGCTGGCATCTCACTCTCTTTGAATCTTCTTTATCATGCTAGGATTAACAGGAAAAAGCAAAAAATTTCAGAATTGCACCTTGCAATGTGGAGATATTACTGTTTGTGCATTTACAATATTCATTGATTTTTGCCATTGAAAAACGTCCAGAAATGTTTGAAGCTACTGACTGAATGAAAGGAGCTGGCATCTCACTCTCTTTGAATCTTCTTTATCATGCTAGGATTAGCAGGAAAAAGCAAAAAATTTCAGAATTGCACCGTGCAATGTGGAGATATTACTGTTTGTGCATTTACAATATTCATTGATTTTTGCCATTGAAAAACATGTTTTTCATATACCAGAAATGTTTGAAGCTACTGACTGATTGAAAGGAGCTGGCATCTCACTCTCTTTGAATCTTCTTTATCATGCTAGGATTAGCAGGAAAAAGCAAAAAATTTCAGAATTGCACCTTGCAATGTGGAGATATTACTGTTTGTGCATTTACAATATTCATTGATTTTTGCCACTGAAAAACGTTTTTCATATACCAGAAATGTTTGAAGCTACTGACTGAATGAAAGGAGCTGGCATCTCACTCTGAATCTTCTTTATCATGCTAGGATTAGCAGGAAAAAGCAAACAATTTCAGAATTGCACCTTGCAATGTGGAGATATTACTGTTTGTGCATTTACAATATTCATTGATTTTTGCCATTGAAAAACATGTTTTTCATATACCAGAAATGTTTGAAGCTACTGACTGAATGAAAGGAGCTGGCATCTCACTCTCTTTGAATCTTCTTTATCATGCTAGGATTAACAGGAAAAAGCTAAAAATTTCAGAATTGCACCGTGCAATGTGGAGATATTACTGTTTGTGCATTTACAATATTCATTGATTTTTGCCGTTGAAAAACATGTTTTTCATATACCAGAAATGTTTGAAGCTACTGACTGATTGAAAGGAGCTGGCATCTCACTCTCTTTGAATCTTCTTTATCATGCTAGGATTAGCAGGAAAAAGCAAAAAATTTCAGAATTGCACCTTGCAATGTGGAGATATTACTGTTTGTGCATTTACAATATTCATTGATTTTTGCCATTGAAAAACATGTTTTTCATATACCAGAAATGTTTGAAGCTACTGACTGAATGAAAGGAGCTGGCATCTCACTCTCTTTGAATCTTCTTTATCATGCTAGGATTAACAGGAAAAAGCAAAAAATTTCAGAATTGCACCTTGCAATGTGGAGATATTACTGTTTGTGCATTTACAATATTCATTGATTTTTGCCATTGAAAAACATGTTTTTCATATACCAGAAATGTTTGAAGCTACTGACTGAATGAAAGGAGCTGGCATCTCACTCTCTTTGAATCTTCTTTATCATGCTAGGATTAACAGGAAAAAGCAAAAAATTTCAGAATTGCACCTTGCAATGTGGAGATATTACTGTTTGTGCATTTACAATATTCATTGATTTTTGCCATTGAAAAACATGTTTTTCATATACCAGAAATGTTTGAAGCTACTGACTGAATGAAAGGAGCTGGCATCTCACTCTCTTTGAATCTTCTTTATCATGCTAGGATTAACAGGAAAAAGCTAAAAATTTCAGAATTGCACCGTGCAATGTGGAGATATTACTGTTTGTGCATTTACAATATTCATTGATTTTTGCCATTGAAAAACATGTTTTTCATATACCAGAAATGTTTGAAGCTACTGACTGAATGAAAGGAGCTGGCATCTCACTCTCTTTGAATCTTCTTTATCATGCTAGGATTAGCAGGAAAAAGCAAAAAATTTCAGAATTGCACCTTGCAATGTGGAGATATTACTGTTTGTGCATTTACAATATTCATTGATTTTTGCCATTGAAAAACATGTTTTTCATATACCAGAAATGTTTGAAGCTACTGACTGAATGAAAGGAGCTGGCATCTCACTCTCTTTGAATCTTCTTTATCATGCTAGGATTAACAGGAAAAAGCTAAAAATTTCAGAATTGCACCGTGCAATGTGGAGATATTACTGTTTGTGCATTTACAATATTCATTGATTTTTGCCATTGAAAAACATGTTTTTCATATACCAGAAATGTTTGAAGCTACTGACTGATTGAAAGGAGCTGGCATCTCATTCTCTTTGAATCTTCTTTATCATGCTAGGATTAGCAGGAAAAAGCAAAAAATTTCAGAATTGCACCTTGCAATGTGGAGATATTACTGTTTGTGCATTTACAATATTCATTGATTTTTGCCATTGAAAAACATGTTTTTCATATACCAGAAATGTTTGAAGCTACTGACTGAATGAAAGGAGCTGGCATCTCACTCTCTTTGAATCTTCTTTATCATGCTAGGATTAACAGGAAAAAGCAAAAAATTTCAGAATTGCACCTTGCAATGTGGAGATATTACTGTTTGTGCATTTACAATATTCATTGATTTTTGCCATTGAAAAACATGTTTTTCATATACCAGAAATGTTTGAAGCTACTGACTGAATGAAAGGAGCTGGCATATCACTCTCTTTGAATCTTCTTTATCATGCTAGGATTAACAGGAAAAAGCAAAAAATTTCAGAATTGCACCTTGCAATGTGGAGATATTACTGTTTGTGCATTTACAATATTCATTGATTTTTGCCATTGAAAAACGTCCAGAAATGTTTGAAGCTACTGACTGAATGAAAGGAGCTGGCATCTCACTCTCTTTGAATCTTCTTTATCATGCTAGGATTAACAGGAAAAAGCTAAAAATTTCAGAATTGCACCGTGCAATGTGGAGATATTACTGTTTGTGCATTTACAATATTCATTGATTTTTGCCATTGAAAAACATGTTTTTCATATACCAGAAATGTTTGAAGCTACTGACTGAATGCAAGGAGCTGGCATCTCACTCTCTTTGAATCTTCTTTATCATGCTAGGATTAGCAGGAAAAAGCAAAAAATTTCAGAATTGCACCTTGCAATGTGGAGATATTACTGTTTGTGCATTTACAATATTCATTGATTTTTGCCATTGAAAAACATGTTTTTCATATACCAGAAATGTTTGAAGCTACTGACTGAATGAAAGGAGCTGGCATCTCACTCTCTTTGAATCTTCTTTATCATGCTAGGATTAACAGGAAAAAGCTAAAAATTTCAGAATTGCACCGTGCAATGTGGAGATATTACTGTTTGTGCATTTACAATATTCATTGATTTTTGCCATTGAAAAACATGTTTTTCATATACCAGAAATGTTTGAAGCTACTGACTGAATGAAAGGAGCTGGCATCTCACTCTCTTTGAATCTTCTTTATCATGCTAGGATTAACAGGAAAAAGCTAAAAATTTCAGAATTGCACCGTGCAATGTGGAGATATTACTGTTTGTGCATTTACAATATTCATTGATTTTTGCCATTGAAAAACATGTTTTTCATATACCAGAAATGTTTGAAGCTACTGACTGAATGAAAGGAGCTGGCATCTCACTCTCTTTGAATCTTCTTTATCATGCTAGGATTAGCAGGAAAAAGCAAAAAATTTCAGAATTGCACCTTGCAATGTGGAGATATTACTGTTTGTGCATTTACAATATTCATTGATTTTTGCCATTGAAAAACGTCCAGAAATGTTTGAAGCTACTGACTGAATGAAAGGAGCTGGCATCTCACTCTCTTTGAATCTTCTTTATCATGCTAGGATTAGCAGGAAAAAGCAAAAAATTTCAGAATTGCACCTTGCAATGTGGAGATATTACTGTTTGTGCATTTACAATATTCATTGATTTTTGCCATTGAAAAACATGTTTTTCATATACCAGAAATGTTTGAAGCTACTGACTGAATGAAAGGAGCTGGCATCTCACTCTGAATCTTCTTTATCATGCTAGGATTAGCAGGAAAAAGCAAACAATTTCAGAATTGCACCTTGCAATGTGGAGATATTACTGTTTGTGCATTTACAATATTCATTGATTTTTGCCATTGAAAAACATGTTTTTCATATACCAGAAATGTTTGAAGCTACTGACTGAATGAAAGGAGCTGGCATCTCACTCTCTTTGAATCTTCTTTATCATGCTAGGATTAACAGGAAAAAGCTAAAAATTTCAGAATTGCACCGTGCAATGTGGAGATATTACTGTTTGTGCATTTACAATATTCATTGATTTTTGCCATTGAAAAACATGTTTTTCATATACCAGAAATGTTTGAAGCTACTGACTGAATGAAAGGAGCTGGCATCTCACTCTCTTTGAATCTTTATCATGCTAGGATTAGCAGGATAAAGCAAAAAATTTCAGAATTGCACCTTGCAATGTGGAGATATTACTGTTTGTGCATTTACAATATTCATTGATTTTTGCCATTGAAAAACATGTTTTTCATATACCAGAAATGTTTGAAGCTACTGACTGAATGAAAGGAGCTGGCATCTCACTCTCTTTGAATCTTCTTTATCATGCTAGGATTAACAGGAAAAAGCAAAAAATTTCAGAATTGCACCTTGCAATGTGGAGATATTACTGTTTGTGCATTTACAATATTCATTGATTTTTGCCATTGAAAAACGTCCAGAAATGTTTGAAGCTACTGACTGAATGAAAGGAGCTGGCATCTCACTCTCTTTGAATCTTCTTTATCATGCTAGGATTAGCAGGAAAAAGCAAAAAATTTCAGAATTGCACCGTGCAATGTGGAGATATTACTGTTTGTGCATTTACAATATTCATTGATTTTTGCCATTGAAAAACATGTTTTTCATATACCAGAAATGTTTGAAGCTACTGACTGATTGAAAGGAGCTGGCATCTCACTCTCTTTGAATCTTCTTTATCATGCTAGGATTAGCAGGAAAAAGCAAAAAATTTCAGAATTGCACCTTGCAATGTGGAGATATTACTGTTTGTGCATTTACAATATTCATTGATTTTTGCCATTGAAAAACGTTTTTCATATACCAGAAATGTTTGAAGCTACTGACTGAATGAAAGGAGCTGGCATCTCACTCTGAATCTTCTTTATCATGCTAGGATTAGCAGGAAAAAGCAAACAATTTCAGAATTGCACCTTGCAATGTGGAGATATTACTGTTTGTGCATTTACAATATTCATTGATTTTTGCCATTGAAAAACATGTTTTTCATATACCAGAAATGTTTGAAGCTACTGACTGAATGAAAGGAGCTGGCATCTCACTCTCTTTGAATCTTCTTTATCATGCTAGGATTAACAGGAAAAAGCTAAAAATTTCAGAATTGCACCGTGCAATGTGGAGATATTACTGTTTGTGCATTTACAATATTCATTGATTTTTGCCATTGAAAAACATGTTTTTCATATACCAGAAATGTTTGAAGCTACTGACTGAATGAAAGGAGCTGGCATCTCACTCTCTTTGAATCTTCTTTATCATGCTAGGATTAGCAGGAAAAAGCAAAAAATTTCAGAATTGCACCTTGCAATGTGGAGATATTACTGTTTGTGCATTTACAATATTCATTGATTTTTGCCATTGAAAAACATGTTTTTCATATACCAGAAATGTTTGAAGCTACTGACTGAATGAAAGGAGCTGGCATCTCACTCTCTTTGAATCTTCTTTATCATGCTAGGATTAGCAGGAAAAAGCAAAAAATTTCAGAATTGCACCTTGCAATGTGGAGATATTACTGTTTGTGCATTTACAATATTCATTGATTTTTGCCATTGAAAAACGTCCAGAAATGTTTGAAGCTACTGACTGAATGAAAGGAGCTGGCATCTCACTCTCTTTGAATCTTCTTTATCATGCTAGGATTAGCAGGAAAAAGCAAAAAATTTCAGAATTGCACCTTGCAATGTGGAGATATTACTGTTTGTGCATTTACAATATTCATTGATTTTTGCCATTGAAAAACATGTTTTTCATATACCAGAAATGTTTGAAGCTACTGACTGAATGAAAGGAGCTGGCATCTCACTCTGAATCTTCTTTATCATGCTAGGATTAGCAGGAAAAAGCAAACAATTTCAGAATTGCACCTTGCAATGTGGAGATATTACTGTTTGTGCATTTACAATATTCATTGATTTTTGCCATTGAAAAACATGTTTTTCATATACCAGAAATGTTTGAAGCTACTGACTGAATGAAAGGAGCTGGCATCTCACTCTCTTTGAATCTTCTTTATCATGCTAGGATTAACAGGAAAAAGCTAAAAATTTCAGAATTGCACCGTGCAATGTGGAGATATTACTGTTTGTGCATTTACAATATTCATTGATTTTTGCCATTGAAAAACATGTTTTTCATATACCAGAAATGTTTGAAGCTACTGACTGAATGAAAGGAGCTGGCATCTCACTCTCTTTGAATCTTTATCATGCTAGGATTAGCAGGATAAAGCAAAAAATTTCAGAATTGCACCTTGCAATGTGGAGATATTACTGTTTGTGCATTTACAATATTCATTGATTTTTGCCATTGAAAAACATGTTTTTCATATACCAGAAATGTTTGAAGCTACTGACTGAATGAAAGGAGCTGGCATCTCACTCTCTTTGAATCTTCTTTATCATGCTAGGATTAACAGGAAAAAGCAAAAAATTTCAGAATTGCACCTTGCAATGTGGAGATATTACTGTTTGTGCATTTACAATATTCATTGATTTTTGCCATTGAAAAACGTCCAGAAATGTTTGAAGCTACTGACTGAATGAAAGGAGCTGGCATCTCACTCTCTTTGAATCTTCTTTATCATGCTAGGATTAGCAGGAAAAAGCAAAAAATTTCAGAATTGCACCGTGCAATGTGGAGATATTACTGTTTGTGCATTTACAATATTCATTGATTTTTGCCATTGAAAAACATGTTTTTCATATACCAGAAATGTTTGAAGCTACTGACTGATTGAAAGGAGCTGGCATCTCACTCTCTTTGAATCTTCTTTATCATGCTAGGATTAGCAGGAAAAAGCAAAAAATTTCAGAATTGCACCTTGCAATGTGGAGATATTACTGTTTGTGCATTTACAATATTCATTGATTTTTGCCATTGAAAAACGTTTTTCATATACCAGAAATGTTTGAAGCTACTGACTGAATGAAAGGAGCTGGCATCTCACTCTGAATCTTCTTTATCATGCTAGGATTAGCAGGAAAAAGCAAACAATTTCAGAATTGCACCTTGCAATGTGGAGATATTACTGTTTGTGCATTTACAATATTCATTGATTTTTGCCATTGAAAAACATGTTTTTCATATACCAGAAATGTTTGAAGCTACTGACTGAATGAAAGGAGCTGGCATCTCACTCTCTTTGAATCTTCTTTATCATGCTAGGATTAACAGGAAAAAGCTAAAAATTTCAGAATTGCACCGTGCAATGTGGAGATATTACTGTTTGTGCATTTACAATATTCATTGATTTTTGCCATTGAAAAACATGTTTTTCATATACCAGAAATGTTTGAAGCTACTGACTGAATGAAAGGAGCTGGCATCTCACTCTCTTTGAATCTTCTTTATCATGCTAGGATTAGCAGGAAAAAGCAAAAAATTTCAGAATTGCACCTTGCAATGTGGAGATATTACTGTTTGTGCATTTACAATATTCATTGATTTTTGCCATTGAAAAACATGTTTTTCATATACCAGAAATGTTTGAAGCTACTGACTGAATGAAAGGAGCTGGCATCTCACTCTCTTTGAATCTTCTTTATCATGCTAGGATTAACAGGAAAAAGCTAAAAATTTCAGAATTGCACCGTGCAATGTGGAGATATTACTGTTTGTGCATTTACAATATTCATTGATTTTTGCCATTGAAAAACATGTTTTTCATATACCAGAAATGTTTGAAGCTACTGACTGAATGAAAGGAGCTGGCATCTCACTCTCTTTGAATCTTCTTTATCATGCTAGGATTAGCAGGAAAAAGCAAAAAATTTCAGAATTGCACCTTGCAATGTGGAGATATTACTGTTTGTGCATTTACAATATTCATTGATTTATGCCATTGAAAAACATGTTTTTCATATACCAGAAATGTTTGAAGCTACTGACTGAATGAAAGGAGCTGGCATCTCACTCTCTTTGAATCTTCTTTATCATGCTAGGATTAACAGGAAAAAGCAAAAAATTTCAGAATTGCACCTTGCAATGTGGAGATATTACTGTTTGTGCATTTACAATATTCATTGATTTTTGCCATTGAAAAACGTCCAGAAATGTTTGAAGCTACTGACTGAATGAAAGGAGCTGGCATCTCACTCTCTTTGAATCTTCTTTATCATGCTAGGATTAGCAGGAAAAAGCAAAAAATTTCAGAATTGCACCGTGCAATGTGGAGATATTACTGTTTGTGCATTTACAATATTCATTGATTTTTGCCATTGAAAAACATGTTTTTCATATACCAGAAATGTTTGAAGCTACTGACTGATTGAAAGGAGCTGGCATCTCACTCTCTTTGAATCTTCTTTATCATGCTAGGATTAGCAGGAAAAAGCAAAAAATTTCAGAATTGCACCTTGCAATGTGGAGATATTACTGTTTGTGCATTTACAATATTCATTGATTTTTGCCATTGAAAAACGTTTTTCATATACCAGAAATGTTTGAAGCTACTGACTGAATGAAAGGAGCTGGCATCTCACTCTGAATCTTCTTTATCATGCTAGGATTAGCAGGAAAAAGCAAACAATTTCAGAATTGCACCTTGCAATGTGGAGATATTACTGTTTGTGCATTTACAATATTCATTGATTTTTGCCATTGAAAAACATGTTTTTCATATACCAGAAATGTTTGAAGCTACTGACTGAATGAAAGGAGCTGGCATCTCACTCTCTTTGAATCTTCTTTATCATGCTAGGATTAACAGGAAAAAGCTAAAAATTTCAGAATTGCACCGTGCAATGTGGAGATATTACTGTTTGTGCATTTACAATATTCATTGATTTTTGCCATTGAAAAACATGTTTTTCATATACCAGAAATGTTTGAAGCTACTGACTGAATGAAAGGAGCTGGCATCTCACTCTCTTTGAATCTTCTTTATCATGCTAGGATTAGCAGGAAAAAGCAAAAAATTTCAGAATTGCACCTTGCAATGTGGAGATATTACTGTTTGTGCATTTACAATATTCATTGATTTTTGCCATTGAAAAACATGTTTTTCATATACCAGAAATGTTTGAAGCTACTGACTGAATGAAAGGAGCTGGCATCTCACTCTCTTTGAATCTTCTTTATCATGCTAGGATTAACAGGAAAAAGCTAAAAATTTCAGAATTGCACCGTGCAATGTGGAGATATTACTGTTTGTGCATTTACAATATTCATTGATTTTTGCCATTGAAAAACATGTTTTTCATATACCAGAAATGTTTGAAGCTACTGACTGAATGAAAGGAGCTGGCATCTCACTCTCTTTGAATCTTCTTTATCATGCTAGGATTAGCAGGAAAAAGCAAAAAATTTCAGAATTGCACCTTGCAATGTGGAGATATTACTGTTTGTGCATTTACAATATTCATTGATTTATGCCATTGAAAAACATGTTTTTCATATACCAGAAATGTTTGAAGCTACTGACTGAATGAAAGGAGCTGGCATCTCACTCTCTTTGAATCTTCTTTATCATGCTAGGATTAACAGGAAAAAGCAAAAAATTTCAGAATTGCACCTTGCAATGTGGAGATATTACTGTTTGTGCATTTACAATATTCATTGATTTTTGCCATTGAAAAACATGTTTTTCATATACCAGAAATGTTTGAAGCTACTGACTGAATGAAAGGAGCTGGCATCTCACTCTCTTTGAATCTTCTTTATCATGCTAGGATTAACAGGAAAAAGCTAAAAATTTCAGAATTGCACCGTGCAATGTGGAGATATTACTGTTTATGCATTTACAATATTCATTGATTTTTGCCATTGAAAAACATGTTTTTCATATACCAGAAATGTTTGAAGCTACTGACTGAATGAAAGGAGCTGGCATCTCACTCTCTTTGAATCTTCTTTATCATGCTAGGATTAGCAGGAAAAAGCAAAAAATTTCCGAATTGCACCTTGCAATGTGGAGATATTACTGTTTGTGCATTTACAATATTCATTGATTTTTGCCATTGAAAAACATGTTTTTCATATACCAGAAATGTTTGAAGCTACTGACTGAATGAAAGGAGCTGGCATCTCACTCTCTTTGAATCTTCTTTATCATGCTAGGATTAGCAGGATAAAGCAAAAAATTTCAGAATTGCACCTTGCAATGTGGAGATATTACTGTTTGTGCATTTACAATATTCATTGATTTTTGCCATTGAAAAACATGTTTTTCATATACCAGAAATGTTTGAAGCTACTGACTGAATGAAAGGAGCTGGCATCTCACTCTCTTTGAATCTTCTTTATCATGCTAGGATTAACAGGAAAAAGCAAAAAATTTCAGAATTGCACCTTGCAATGTGGAGATATTACTGTTTGTGCATTTACAATATTCATTGATTTTTGCCATTGAAAAACGTCCAGAAATGTTTGAAGCTACTGACTGAATGAAAGGAGCTGGCATCTCACTCTCTTTGAATCTTCTTTATCATGCTAGGATTAGCAGGAAAAAGCAAAAAATTTCAGAATTGCACCGTGCAATGTGGAGATATTACTGTTTGTGCATTTACAATATTCATTGATTTTTGCCATTGAAAAACATGTTTTTCATATACCAGAAATGTTTGAAGCTACTGACTGATTGAAAGGAGCTGGCATCTCACTCTCTTTGAATCTTCTTTATCATGCTAGGATTAGCAGGAAAAAGCAAAAAATTTCAGAATTGCACCTTGCAATGTGGAGATATTACTGTTTGTGCATTTACAATATTCATTGATTTTTGCCATTGAAAAACATGTTTTTCATATACCAGAAATGTTTGAAGCTACTGACTGAATGAAAGGAGCTGGCATCTCACTCTCTTTGAATCTTCTTTATCATGCTAGGATTAACAGGAAAAAGCAAAAAATTTCAGAATTGCACCTTGCAATGTGGAGATATTACTGTTTGTGCATTTACAATATTCATTGATTTTTGCCATTGAAAAACATGTTTTTCATATACCAGAAATGTTTGAAGCTACTGACTGAATGAAAGGAGCTGGCATATCACTCTCTTTGAATCTTCTTTATCATGCTAGGATTAACAGGAAAAAGCAAAAAATTTCAGAATTGCACCTTGCAATGTGGAGATATTACTGTTTGTGCATTTACAATATTCATTGATTTTTGCCATTGAAAAACGTCCAGAAATGTTTGAAGCTACTGACTGAATGAAAGGAGCTGGCATCTCACTCTCTTTGAATCTTCTTTATCATGCTAGGATTAACAGGAAAAAGCTAAAAATTTCAGAATTGCACCGTGCAATGTGGAGATATTACTGTTTGTGCATTTACAATATTCATTGATTTTTGCCATTGAAAAACATGTTTTTCATATACCAGAAATGTTTGAAGCTACTGACTGAATGCAAGGAGCTGGCATCTCACTCTCTTTGAATCTTCTTTATCATGCTAGGATTAGCAGGAAAAAGCAAAAAATTTCAGAATTGCACCTTGCAATGTGGAGATATTACTGTTTGTGCATTTACAATATTCATTGATTTTTGCCATTGAAAAACATGTTTTTCATATACCAGAAATGTTTGAAGCTACTGACTGAATGAAAGGAGCTGGCATCTCACTCTCTTTGAATCTTCTTTATCATGCTAGGATTAACAGGAAAAAGCTAAAAATTTCAGAATTGCACCGTGCAATGTGGAGATATTACTGTTTGTGCATTTACAATATTCATTGATTTTTGCCATTGAAAAACATGTTTTTCATATACCAGAAATGTTTGAAGCTACTGACTGAATGAAAGGAGCTGGCATCTCACTCTCTTTGAATCTTCTTTATCATGCTAGGATTAACAGGAAAAAGCTAAAAATTTCAGAATTGCACCGTGCAATGTGGAGATATTACTGTTTGTGCATTTACAATATTCATTGATTTTTGCCATTGAAAAACATGTTTTTCATATACCAGAAATGTTTGAAGCTACTGACTGAATGAAAGGAGCTGGCATCTCACTCTCTTTGAATCTTCTTTATCATGCTAGGATTAGCAGGAAAAAGCAAAAAATTTCAGAATTGCACCTTGCAATGTGGAGATATTACTGTTTGTGCATTTACAATATTCATTGATTTTTGCCATTGAAAAACGTCCAGAAATGTTTGAAGCTACTGACTGAATGAAAGGAGCTGGCATCTCACTCTCTTTGAATCTTCTTTATCATGCTAGGATTAGCAGGAAAAAGCAAAAAATTTCAGAATTGCACCTTGCAATGTGGAGATATTACTGTTTGTGCATTTACAATATTCATTGATTTTTGCCATTGAAAAACATGTTTTTCATATACCAGAAATGTTTGAAGCTACTGACTGAATGAAAGGAGCTGGCATCTCACTCTGAATCTTCTTTATCATGCTAGGATTAGCAGGAAAAAGCAAACAATTTCAGAATTGCACCTTGCAATGTGGAGATATTACTGTTTGTGCATTTACAATATTCATTGATTTTTGCCATTGAAAAACATGTTTTTCATATACCAGAAATGTTTGAAGCTACTGACTGAATGAAAGGAGCTGGCATCTCACTCTCTTTGAATCTTCTTTATCATGCTAGGATTAACAGGAAAAAGCTAAAAATTTCAGAATTGCACCGTGCAATGTGGAGATATTACTGTTTGTGCATTTACAATATTCATTGATTTTTGCCATTGAAAAACATGTTTTTCATATACCAGAAATGTTTGAAGCTACTGACTGAATGAAAGGAGCTGGCATCTCACTCTCTTTGAATCTTCTTTATCATGCTAGGATTAGCAGGATAAAGCAAAAAATTTCAGAATTGCACCTTGCAATGTGGAGATATTACTGTTTGTGCATTTACAATATTCATTGATTTTTGCCATTGAAAAACATGTTTTTCATATACCAGAAATGTTTGAAGCTACTGACTGAATGAAAGGAGCTGGCATCTCACTCTCTTTGAATCTTCTTTATCATGCTAGGATTAACAGGAAAAAGCAAAAAATTTCAGAATTGCACCTTGCAATGTGGAGATATTACTGTTTGTGCATTTACAATATTCATTGATTTTTGCCATTGAAAAACGTCCAGAAATGTTTGAAGCTACTGACTGAATGAAAGGAGCTGGCATCTCACTCTCTTTGAATCTTCTTTATCATGCTAGGATTAGCAGGAAAAAGCAAAAAATTTCAGAATTGCACCGTGCAATGTGGAGATATTACTGTTTGTGCATTTACAATATTCATTGATTTTTGCCATTGAAAAACATGTTTTTCATATACCAGAAATGTTTGAAGCTACTGACTGATTGAAAGGAGCTGGCATCTCACTCTCTTTGAATCTTCTTTATCATGCTAGGATTAGCAGGAAAAAGCAAAAAATTTCAGAATTGCACCTTGCAATGTGGAGATATTACTGTTTGTGCATTTACAATATTCATTGATTTTTGCCATTGAAAAACGTTTTTCATATACCAGAAATGTTTGAAGCTACTGACTGAATGAAAGGAGCTGGCATCTCACTCTGAATCTTCTTTATCATGCTAGGATTAGCAGGAAAAAGCAAACAATTTCAGAATTGCACCTTGCAATGTGGAGATATTACTGTTTGTGCATTTACAATATTCATTGATTTTTGCCATTGAAAAACATGTTTTTCATATACCAGAAATGTTTGAAGCTACTGACTGAATGAAAGGAGCTGGCATCTCACTCTCTTTGAATCTTCTTTATCATGCTAGGATTAACAGGAAAAAGCTAAAAATTTCAGAATTGCACCGTGCAATGTGGAGATATTACTGTTTGTGCATTTACAATATTCATTGATTTTTGCCGTTGAAAAACATGTTTTTCATATACCAGAAATGTTTGAAGCTACTGACTGATTGAAAGGAGCTGGCATCTCACTCTCTTTGAATCTTCTTTATCATGCTAGGATTAGCAGGAAAAAGCAAAAAATTTCAGAATTGCACCTTGCAATGTGGAGATATTACTGTTTGTGCATTTACAATATTCATTGATTTTTGCCATTGAAAAACATGTTTTTCATATACCAGAAATGTTTGAAGCTACTGACTGAATGAAAGGAGCTGGCATCTCACTCTCTTTGAATCTTCTTTATCATGCTAGGATTAACAGGAAAAAGCAAAAAATTTCAGAATTGCACCTTGCAATGTGGAGATATTACTGTTTGTGCATTTACAATATTCATTGATTTTTGCCATTGAAAAACATGTTTTTCATATACCAGAAATGTTTGAAGCTACTGACTGAATGAAAGGAGCTGGCATCTCACTCTCTTTGAATCTTCTTTATCATGCTAGGATTAACAGGAAAAAGCAAAAAATTTCAGAATTGCACCTTGCAATGTGGAGATATTACTGTTTGTGCATTTACAATATTCATTGATTTTTGCCATTGAAAAACATGTTTTTCATATACCAGAAATGTTTGAAGCTACTGACTGAATGAAAGGAGCTGGCATCTCACTCTCTTTGAATCTTCTTTATCATGCTAGGATTAACAGGAAAAAGCTAAAAATTTCAGAATTGCACCGTGCAATGTGGAGATATTACTGTTTGTGCATTTACAATATTCATTGATTTTTGCCATTGAAAAACATGTTTTTCATATACCAGAAATGTTTGAAGCTACTGACTGAATGAAAGGAGCTGGCATCTCACTCTCTTTGAATCTTCTTTATCATGCTAGGATTAGCAGGAAAAAGCAAAAAATTTCAGAATTGCACCTTGCAATGTGGAGATATTACTGTTTGTGCATTTACAATATTCATTGATTTTTGCCATTGAAAAACATGTTTTTCATATACCAGAAATGTTTGAAGCTACTGACTGAATGAAAGGAGCTGGCATCTCACTCTCTTTGAATCTTCTTTATCATGCTAGGATTAACAGGAAAAAGCTAAAAATTTCAAAATTGCACCGTGCAATGTGGAGATATTACTGTTTGTGCATTTACAATATTCATTGATTTTTGCCATTGAAAAACATGTTTTTCATATACCAGAAATGTTTGAAGCTACTGACTGAATGAAAGGAGCTGGCATCTCACTCTCTTTGAATCTTCTTTATCATGCTAGGATTAGCAGGAAAAAGCAAAAAATTTCAGAATTGCACCTTGCAATGTGGAGATATTACTGTTTGTGCATTTACAATATTCATTGATTTATGCCATTGAAAAACATGTTTTTCATATACCAGAAATGTTTGAAGCTACTGACTGAATGAAAGGAGCTGGCATCTCACTCTCTTTGAATCTTCTTTATCATGCTAGGATTAACAGGAAAAAGCAAAAAATTTCAGAATTGCACCTTGCAATGTGGAGATATTACTGTTTGTGCATTTACAATATTCATTGATTTTTGCCATTGAAAAACATGTTTTTCATATACCAGAAATGTTTGAAGCTACTGACTGAATGAAAGGAGCTGGCATCTCACTCTCTTTGAATCTTCTTTATCATGCTAGGATTAACAGGAAAAAGCTAAAAATTTCAGAATTGCACCGTGCAATGTGGAGATATTACTGTTTGTGCATTTACAATATTCATTGATTTTTGCCATTGAAAAACATGTTTTTCATATACCAGAAATGTTTGAAGCTACTGACTGAATGAAAGGAGCTGGCATCTCACTCTCTTTGAATCTTCTTTATCATGCTAGGATTAGCAGGAAAAAGCAAAAAATTTCAGAATTGCACCTTGCAATGTGGAGATATTACTGTTTGTGCATTTACAATATTCATTGATTTTTGCCATTGAAAAACATGTTTTTCATATACCAGAAATGTTTGAAGCTACTGACTGAATGAAAGGAGCTGGCATCTCACTCTCTTTGAATCTTCTTTATCATGCTAGGATTAACAGGAAAAAGCAAAAAATTTCAGAATTGCACCTTGCAATGTGGAGATATTACTGTTTGTGCATTTACAATATTCATTGATTTTTGCCATTGAAAAACATGTTTTTCATATACCAGAAATGTTTGAAGCTACTGACTGAATGAAAGGAGCTGGCATCTCACTCTCTTTGAATCTTCTTTATCATGCTAGGATTAACAGGAAAAAGCTAAAAATTTCAGAATTGCACCGTGCAATGTGGAGATATTACTGTTTGTGCATTTACAATATTCATTGATTTTTGCCATTGAAAAACATGTTTTTCATATACCAGAAATGTTTGAAGCTACTGACTGAATGAAAGGAGCTGGCATCTCACTCTCTTTGAATCTTCTTTATCATGCTAGGATTAGCAGGAAAAAGCAAAAAATTTCAGAATTGCACCTTGCAATGTGGAGATATTACTGTTTGTGCATTTACAATATTCATTGATTTTTGCCATTGAAAAACATGTTTTTCATATACCAGAAATGTTTGAAGCTACTGACTGAATGAAAGGAGCTGGCATCTCACTCTCTTTGAATCTTCTTTATCATGCTAGGATTAACAGGAAAAAGCTAAAAATTTCAGAATTGCACCGTGCAATGTGGAGATATTACTGTTTGTGCATTTACAATATTCATTGATTTTTGCCATTGAAAAACATGTTTTTCATATACCAGAAATGTTTGAAGCTACTGACTGAATGAAAGGAGCTGGCATCTCACTCTCTTTGAATCTTCTTTATCATGCTAGGATTAGCAGGAAAAAGCAAAAAATTTCAGAATTGCACCTTGCAATGTGGAGATATTACTGTTTGTGCATTTACAATATTCATTGATTTTTGCCATTGAAAAACATGTTTTTCATATACCAGAAATGTTTGAAGCTACTGACTGAATGAAAGGAGCTGGCATCTCACTCTCTTTGAATCTTCTTTATCATGCTAGGATTAACAGGAAAAAGCAAAAAATTTCAGAATTGCACCTTGCAATGTGGAGATATTACTGTTTGTGCATTTACAATATTCATTGATTTTTGCCATTGAAAAACATGTTTTTCATATACCAGAAATGTTTGAAGCTACTGACTGAATGAAAGGAGCTGGCATCTCACTCTCTTTGAATCTTCTTTATCATGCTAGGATTAACAGGAAAAAGCTAAAAATTTCAGAATTGCACCGTGCAATGTGGAGATATTACTGTTTGTGCATTTACAATATTCATTGATTTTTGCCATTGAAAAACATGTTTTTCATATACCAGAAATGTTTGAAGCTACTGACTGAATGAAAGGAGCTGGCATCTCACTCTCTTTGAATCTTCTTTATCATGCTAGGATTAGCAGGAAAAAGCAAAAAATTTCAGAATTGCACCTTGCAATGTGGAGATATTACTGTTTGTGCATTTACAATATTCATTGATTTTTGCCATTGAAAAACATGTTTTTCATATACCAGAAATGTTTGAAGCTACTGACTGAATGAAAGGAGCTGGCATCTCACTCTCTTTGAATCTTCTTTATCATGCTAGGATTAACAGGAAAAAGCTAAAAATTTCAGAATTGCACCGTGCAATGTGGAGATATTACTGTTTGTGCATTTACAATATTCATTGATTTTTGCCATTGAAAAACATGTTTTTCATATACCAGAAATGTTTGAAGCTACTGACTGAATGAAAGGAGCTGGCATCTCACTCTCTTTGAATCTTCTTTATCATGCTAGGATTAACAGGAAAAAGCAAAAAATTTCAGAATTGCACCTTGCAATGTGGAGATATTACTGTTTGTGCATTTACAATATTCATTGATTTTTGCCATTGAAAAACGTTTTTCATATACCAGAAATGTTTGAAGCTACTGACTGAATGAAAGGAGCTGGCATCTCACTCTCTTTGAATCTTCTTTATCATGCTAGGATTAACAGGAAAAAGCTAAAAATTTCAGAATTGCACCTTGCAATGCGGAGAAATTACTGTTTGTGCATTTACAATATTCATTGATTTTTGCCATTGAAAAACATCATGTTATTCATATACCAGAAATGTTTGAAGCTACTGACTGAATGAAAGGAGCTGGCATCTCACTCTCTTTGAATCTTCTTTATCATGCTAAGAGGAGCAGGAAAAAGCAAAAATTTCAGAATTGCACCTTGCAATGTGGAGAAATTACTGTTTGTGCATTTACAATATTCATTGATTTTTGCCATTGAAAAACATGTTTTTCATATACCAGAAATGTTTGAAGCTACTGACTGAATGAAAGGAGCTGGCATCTCACTCTCTTTGAATCTTCTTTATCATGCTAGGATTAGCAGGAAAAAGCAAAAAATTTCAGAATTGCACCTTGCAATGTGGAGATATTACTGTTTGTGCATTTACAATATTCATTGATTTTTGCCATTGAAAAACATGTTTTTCATATACCAGAAATGTTTGAAGCTACTGACTGAATGAAAGGAGCTGGCATCTCACTCTCTTTGAATCTTCTTTATCATGCTAGGATTAACAGGAAAAAGCTAAAAATTTCAGAATTGCACCGTGCAATGTGGAGATATTACTGTTTGTGCATTTACAATATTCATTGATTTTTGCCATTGAAAAACATGTTTTTCATATACCAGAAATGTTTGAAGCTACTGACTGAATGAAAGGAGCTGGCATCTCACTCTCTTTGAATCTTCTTTATCATGCTAGGATTAGCAGGAAAAAGCAAAAAATTTCAGAATTGCACCTTGCAATGTGGAGATATTACTGTTTGTGCATTTACAATATTCATTGATTTTTGCCATTGAAAAACATGTTTTTCATATACCAGAAATGTTTGAAGCTACTGACTGAATGAAAGGAGCTGGCATCTCACTCTCTTTGAATCTTCTTTATCATGCTAGGATTAACAGGAAAAAGCTAAAAATTTCAGAATTGCACCGTGCAATGTGGAGATATTACTGTTTGTGCATTTACAATATTCATTGATTTTTGCCATTGAAAAACATGTTTTTCATATACCAGAAATGTTTGAAGCTACTGACTGAATGAAAGGAGCTGGCATCTCACTCTCTTTGAATCTTCTTTATCATGCTAGGATTAGCAGGAAAAAGCAAAAAATTTCAGAATTGCACCTTGCAATGTGGAGATATTACTGTTTGTGCATTTACAATATTCATTGATTTTTGCCATTGAAAAACATGTTTTTCATATACCAGAAATGTTTGAAGCTACTGACTGAATGAAAGGAGCTGGCATCTCACTCTCTTTGAATCTTCATCATGCTAGGATTAACAGGAAAAAGCTAAAAATTTCAGAATTGCACCGTGCAATGTGGAGATATTACTGTTTGTGCATTTACAATATTCATTGATTTTTGCCATTGAAAAACATGTTTTTCATATACCAGAAATGTTTGAAGCTACTGACTGAATGAAAGGAGCTGGCATCTCACTCTCTTTGAATCTTCTTTATCATGCTAGGATTAACAGGAAAAAGCAAAAAATTTCAGAATTGCACCTTGCAATGTGGAGATATTACTGTTTGTGCATTTACAATATTCATTGATTTTTGC